>NW_027417448.1:0-64812 GCF_009905375.1 Apium graveolens
TAACATCAGAGTTTATGCTAGCAATTTTCTTATTTGCATTAAGAGTAGCAGACTTTGCATCATACTTTACACTAGAAGGAATTAAATCAACTTTCTTCAAGAAGGTTTTGTCTGATAATAATCATAGTACAAACTATGATATTCCTTACAAGTATAAATGGAATGTCATATACTACCACAATGAAAACAAGGATTTTGTGGCCTAAATCTAACAGACTGACTCATAGCTCTTGACTTTGAAGGTAAGGAGTTATATTCTTATTCTTCCTACAAAAAGAAGCCAGATGGTTAGAGTTTCGACAGTTATAGCATTTCTTTCTAGGAGCATTAGGAATAGGCATATAATTGTTACTTTTATTCACCTTCCTTTCCATTCCTATTTTTCCTAGCTACCTTTACCTTGTTTACACTCGTAACCTCTTTTAGCTTATACTTAAGCTGCTTCTTTGTCATTAAGCCTATGTTAACTTCAGTTGGTTTATCATGTTCTAATTTGTCAGAAGTTGACTCTGCTATCACTTCTATCTTAATATCTTTCATCTTTTCAGAATCAGACTTTACAGTTTTAGCTATAAATTTAACAGGATTATCTTTGGCTTAGCTTATTCAGTACCTTTTTCACTTTTCTCATTCCATAACCTAAGCCCTCTTTCCAGTTTCCACTACTTAGTATATCCTGAGTTGCTCTGCCAGAGTTAGTCCAAGGTCCTGATAATCTCTCTCTCCTTTTCTAAGTCAGTTTTTAGAGATTTATTCATTTTTAGCACTTCATCTCTACCATAGAAGCATCATCTATATCCTTCTGAGTTTGATGGAACATAACTAACTCTTTTTCTAAATAATCATTCCTCTTTTTAAAAGCAAGATTTTCAGAAGTTGATCTTTCGCATGTTAAAGTTTGATCTCTATAGCTAATAAACATGGTTTTAAGATATAACATCAACTCAGTAATATCATCAATATGAAAGGCATAAGTGTTTAAGGTACCTTTAACTCAGCAGCATCAGAACTGCTATCAGTATTTGCCATCAAGCCAGAGTTCTCCTCATCTTCAGAATCTGAGGTGTCTGTCCAGGTTTTCTTTTTTTGACAAGAGCCTTGCCTTTATCACTCTTTCCTTTCGTGCAGTCAGGAGATATGTGGCTTTCTCACCACAGTTATAGCATTTAACATTTGAGTAATCTCCTCTGTCAGACTTTCCTCCTTTGCCTTCAGATTTTCTGAAGCCCTTCTTATCACGACTTCAACCTTTCCTGGAAAACTTCTTTCCCCTTCTAAATTTCCTGTAGGTTATCTTTATGATACCTTCATCATAAGAGCACACAGCTTCATCATCTCTTCATCAGCATCTACTTCAGTAGACTTTCAGTTTCTGAATCATCATCAGAACTTGATGATTCTGAATCAGACTTTATGATGAATGCTTTTCCTTTTCCTTTCTTCGAGACAACCACTTTGGGGGATTCCTCCTCAGCATTAAGAGCAACTATTCTTGACTTTCTCCCATGTCTCTTGCTTCTTTGATCCATCTCAAGTTCATAAGTCTTGAGCATTCCATCTCAAGTTCATCAAGACCATAGTTATCTCTTAGAATAGTAGCTTTCAAATCCCAACTTTCAGGAAGAGCAAAAAGGAATTTCAGATTTGAATCTTCAATGTCATATTCCTTGTCCACCAGTGACAGATCATTCAAGAGTTTGACAAACCTGTCATATAAGTCAGTTAAAGACTCATCACTTTTTGAGTCAAAGTGCTCATACTCTTGAGTGAGTATAGTCCTCATATTTTTCTTGATTGCATTAGTTCCCTGACACCTTGTCTCCAAAGCATCCCATATCTCCTTTGCAGTCTTGCATTGAATTACCCTATTTGACATGACATTATCAATGACACTATACAGCAAATGCCTTACCTTTGCATCCTTGGCAATAGATGAGATATCTTCAGCTGTGTATTCATTTTTCTCCTTTGGTATGGTCTTTGCTGGCTAATCTGCAACTACAACAGAGAGCTTGGTTGGCTTATGGGGTCCTTCATTAATTCTGTCAAGGTATTTTGGATCTGTAGTTTCCAGAAACCTAGCCATCTTCACTTTCCATATGGGATACTCAGAAGGTCTCAACATGGGAACCCTGATAGTCTCATACTGAATATGGGTTTGAGTCTTTGGAGTTTCTTCAGTTTTGGCGCGCTAGATTGGATTTTCTGCTTCTTCAGACATGATTGTTTTGGATCTTTACTGTATGTGTGTTAACAGAGAGGCTCTGATACCACTTGTTAGGTTACACAACACTGTAGAAGGGGGTTGAATACAGTGTAGAATACAATCAAATCGATTTAAAGCACCAGTAACAGAAAATAGATGTATTCGATATAATAAACTCTATTGCAATGGAACTGTTCTCTCTCAGTGATGAACAAATATCACGAGAGCTGCTAGGTTACAATTGTATGATCTTCTCGATGATCGTAACTCTTATAGAGTAAACCTATGTCTGTGTTTATATAGACACACAGTTACAAGATAACTTCTAGTTGATATGGAATATGTCTCCTAAAATATATCAACCAGATATCTTATATAAGTCTTCTAGTCCTCTAACTCTTTCCATGCATATCTTCTTCTTATATTAGTCTTGATCTTCTTTCCTGTAAATTAGCTTCCTTCCTTAACTGTTAGTCCTCCAGTACTTAAGTTCTGATATCCATCTTCTGATATTATCTTCTGATAATCTAAGTCCTGATATCCTTAAGTCCTGATTCCAGTAAGAAGTGATATTTCCTGTTAGTTAAGATCTGAAAACTAAACATGAAACATATTAGATATGACATCTCAAATATATCCAACATATCTTTTACTTATTAATCCAATAATACCCACTTCTTTTAAAATTTTAAAAAAATTAATCAATTTACTGAATTACCAAACTACCCCCTTCTTCTTCTTCCTCGCCACCATCATTGCCATGAAGGCACCGGCGGTGGCTACCGCTCGGTGGTGGTTTCCAGTGGGTGTCGAAATTCAATTTTTCTTCCTTTAGTTTAATCCCTATTTCCCGATCTATAATTTTATCCAAACCATTTCAAAATTGAAACCCCGGAGTTGATTTTCCGGCCAAACTCCGGTAAGTCTTTCCCTCTCCCCGTTTCTCTATCTCTCTATGGGCCTCTCCTCTCTCTCACTCTCTCCTCTTTCTCTCATCTTTCTCTCCTCTCTTTCTGTCCTCTTTCTCGTCCCCCTTTCTCTATCTCCTCTCTCGCCTTCGCCGATCACCACCACCACCGCCTCCGGTGGTGGCTCCGCCTCCTTCCCAACACATCACAAACACACGCCCAAATGTTTACTCCTTAATTACCATCCAACAATCAATAATCAAAAACCCCCAACTTCATTTTTTCACCCAATTCAATCAAACCCCAATTAAATCAATTACTACTTCTATTTTTATTATTCTACTTATACATATATGTATTTATGGATCTTGGGTTGGACCTCTTTTTGTTGGACGAACTCCAAAGCCAATTACGAATCCTCTCATCAATTGCTAATTACTAATAATCAAGTTAAGAAAATACTAAGATCCAATAATTAAACAAAAAACAGTCATGATAATTAAATATTCATGAGTTCCTAATTACATATTTAATTAGCATAGCATCGATTAGGATTATTAATACAACTCCACAATAAAGTGATTTAATTACAAAAAATAAGTACCTAAAATAAATAATTAAAACAAACGAAAATGAAATCAACCAGATTAGGATTACCTTTACAAGAAGGAATGATCAAGAACTTATAGAATCTACTTCACCACCCAACACAATAGCTAACACTTCACTCAATTGCTACCTCTCTTTTACCCAATCTACACTCTACTTATGATAATTATATTACTATTTTTTTTGAAATTTGATTATAAGAGAAGTGAAATGGGTATGGAGTCCCACATTTTTACACAAAAATTTAAATAGAGTTAACATTAATCTAATGGCTAACCATAGTGGTTAGTATTCCCTAGAACACCCTACATAAATCTAGAGTTTTCTAATTAATTATAATTTAGCTATAATTTCCTATTTACTCATTTAATAGAAAAGAAAATACAATTTAGGAAAATAATTAAAAACTCACCTTTTAAGAAAATTAACTGAAGTCCCAAAATATTTAGGAAATATTTTTATGAAATAAAGAGTTTATAGATTTTCAAAAACTAATTTTTTTAAAAAAAAATTGAATAATTTGATAATAAAAAGGTCGAAATAAAATAAAATAAAATGATGACAAGATTTTGTATCTATACTTATGCCAAATTATTCCTCTATTATTCTTTTTCTCAAAAAATAATGAAATACTTCTTATCACTTTAAAGAATTAATTTACAACTTAAGGGAATATCACCTAAAATTTTAAATGTAGAAAGTACAAATTATAATTACATATACACCCTTTCTTACACAAAAGCTAAAAATTTGGACCAATTAGCATAACAATTGGTTTTATTAAAATAGCACGAGTCAATTATCAAATTAAACGTAGGTATTGAATATTCATTTGAGTCCCTCAAGTAAAAATAATAGATTTTGGACGCATTAAATATTATCGGAAACAGTATTATTTATTACTCAACCGTAATGGTCACACTAGTTGCCGATGATGATCCCTTATCTAACAAATTAACTATATCAACAATAACTATATCAACAATAACTATATCAAGAATATTTTTCCTAGAATTTTGTGTTTACTTGCCAGAAAATGATAAAAACAAAAAAAGAGTGTACTGTCACTCTTTACATAGGCGCCCAAAATGGATTTGAGTTCCAAAAGAAGCTACGTTTAGGGCACTTTTGAAATGAATGTTCGAGATTGAAACGGTTAAGATTCAATTGCTAAGATTGAGCCATGAAATATAAAGCCATTGAAATAATTTTATTTAATAATACACCACTGCAATCTTGTTTCACAAGACTTAGAATGAAACATAAACTAACAAATAGGGCATGAAGGGATAAGTAGGGCAATAAGGCAAGATCAACAACAAAAATGGTTTTTATATGAAAGGAGGGACAACAGCTAGCAAGCTCCATGACTCCACCTTTAACATCAAGTTGAGAGCATTCTCATACAAGAGTAGTAATAACCTCATTTTTAGCTTTAGAAATATGCTTAATGTGACATGACTCTCAAGCCTCATTCTCCATATTTTTGATCAACACCACCAAATTCAGCAAGGCAAAATTTTGGATTTATATTATTAACTTCATTCACCGCCTTTTGAGAATCAAATTGTACGACAACATATTTTTGTATCACTTATCTCCCAAGCCAACTTTATCCCATAAAATATGGACCAAAGTTCCACAAAGAGTGGCACTACCATATACCTAGCCCCCTTAATTTATTCCCTTCCACTGTTTCTCATTGTCCTATAGAAGCTCATTCTATTCCTATCAAAAGCACCCTTAGAGTTTACTTTGGCTATATTATAAGATGACTTACTCCACCCTTCCATGATTATAAAAAAATAGAGAAATATGTGATATGTTATAGTTGATTAAGCATTAAATCCTTGCTTAACCCCTTTGAAAATTAGTCAAAAATTTAAACTTAGAATGTACTCAAACTTGTCTCTACCAATAATAACTTAGATACTAAGTCAATATCAATAGAGAAAAAGTAAATATGTCATAAAACCATACAACATAATCTCATTACATCATTTTTCAGCAGTTTTTTCAAAATACAGCATGTCCAACAAAGTTTATAAGATACACCATTTTCAAACAAATGTTTTTAAATTTTTTTGTTTATGAGATGTTTTTAGTCTTTGGAAGCATGTGTGCATCCACTTGCTTGTGTTTTCTCCTTATGTATGTTTACTAAAATAGTGTTTCATAAAAAAATCGAAAATAAAAATAAATGAAAATTAAACTCACCAAGAGAAGGTAGTAGTCTTTAAAGCAGGGCTGGTGTGACTACTAAACCTAAGATGTCCAATTTTCTTTACCAAATGGTGCAATAGTTTCCATCTATTTTGTTTGAATTTGCTGAAATGGGAAAAACGAAACAACCAAATGTAAAAAAATGATTTCAACCTAAATCGGTTGAATTAATAAAAGTGATTGCAAGCAGTTGTATAATATATTATAGGAGAATTTTGATTTTGTTTTTATAACATTCTAAAGTTCAAATATTTGTTTAATATATTTGAAAAATTATGAAAAATTTCAAGAGTTTAAAATCTATGTGCTTCATGCACTATAATTTATTTAGAACAGAATTATTTAGCTAATAATAAAGTTGTTCTTAAATCGGTACATATGAATAGTTAGTACTCTTAGATATATAATTTACTAGGTATGGATTTAGGATTTAGGGTATGGATTAGAGTTATAGTTTGGAATTTTTAAATTTTTTTAAAAAATAATCCAATCATAAGGATGTGATTATTATCAAAAATAAAGAGTTTAACTTGAAAAAATCAACTAATTTAAGTATACAAATATTATTTATTTATACAAAATTGAATTTAGGGATTGATATCCGTAGAAACTAGGTCCAGAATAGATAATGAATGATCCAACTAAATAATAAATTTATTATTTACTCGTACAACTCCATATTACAACTCCATATTGTGTCAAATTAGTAAAGATTATATATCAAATTTTAATCAACACCCAAATATATTTGTTTGTAACATAATTAGATTCGGGAAAACAAAGGGACACCAATGGGAAGGTAAAGAAAGAGCACGGAAGAGAAAGAAGGGAGAGAGGGAGTGGGAGAGACTGGGGAGGGAGATTACCAATAACAAATGCAACCGTCTACCATGAAGAAGTTAACAAACCCAATTAGGTAGAACTTATGGAAAAATTAATAAGAAAAAATTTGTTACATGGCTATTTATGTATACATATTCAATTGTAAGTACTGACATACTTCATACCAGAAATGTAAGTTAGGAAATTGCTCTGATAGATGAATGAAGTGTGATGGTTTCGAGGACCAATGTTTCTTTCGAGCGATGTTTATAATGGATAGAGTTTGATTTTGGGATGAATAGACTAAATTTGGCCCGACCACTATTAAGTTTTAGTTAAACTATTTTTTAATAATTAAAAAATTTATTTTACGTCCGATTAGAGACCGCCAACGTATATACAATCACAAATATATCGAGTGCTGAAAAACCGACGTATATACTAAGTATTTGTAATAATCTTATACGATGGTGAATGGAACCTGATGTAAATGAGTTTTTATACGTAGACAAATTTAGAGACTACGTATATGTCACCCTCGTATATTGATTATTTACTGAACCAACATTAAATAATATCGGAAACAATAATAGATTCTGGACTCATTAAATAATATCGGAAACAACATTATTTATTACTCAACCCCAATGGTCGCACTAGTTGCGGGATTATGATCCCTTATCTAACAAATTAACTATATCAACAATAACTATATCAATAATATTTTTCCAAGAATTTTTCTCGGGCGTTACAAGTTGTTTGTGATTAGTTGCCGGAAAATGATAAAAACAAAAAAAGAGTGTACTGCTATGTTTAGGGCACATTTGAAATGAACGTTGGAGATTGAAATAGTTAAGATTCAATGGCTAAGATTGAGCCATGAAATATATAGGTTATGTGTAAAGCAGTAATTTCCTTGTTTATTCTTATAATATGCTCATTTGTGCACATTAACACATTTATTAAAAAACATGAAATTATCTAGTTTATTACTCTTGTTGAGAAAGAAAGCATTGTGTTTCTATTGCTCATTTCTCTTAATGTTATAACCATTGTCATGTTAAATGTACGAGTATGTTTCACTGTGGAATAGATTTAGTTATTTAATAATAAAAATGATAATAGATTATATTTAACAATACACCACTACAATCTTGTTTCACCATAACAGAGACTTAGAATGAAACATAAACTAACAAATAGGGCATGAAGAAACAAGGACAAGTATGGCAATAAAGCAAGATCAACAACAAAAATGGTTTTTATATGAAAGGAGGGACAACAGCTAGCAACCTCCATGACTCCACCTTTAACATCAAGTTGAGAGCATTCTCATACAAGATCAGTAATAACCTCATTTTTAGCTTTAGAAATATGCTTAATGTGACATGACTCTCAAGCCTCATTCTCCATATTTTTTATCAACACCACCAAATTCCGCAAGGAAAAATTTTGGATTCATATTATTAACTTCATTCACTGCCTTTTGAGAATCAAATTGTATGACAACATATTTTTGTATCACTTCTCTCCCAAGCCAAATTTATCCCATAAAATATGGACCAAAGTTCCACAAAGAGTGGCACTACCATACCTAGCCCCCTTAATATACTCCCCTCGACTTTTTCTCATAGCGCAACCTATAGAAGCTCATTCTATTCCTATCAAACACACCCTTACAGTTTACTTTGGCTATATTATAAGATGGCTTACTCCACCCTGCCATGATAATAAAAAATAGAGAAATATGTTATATGTTATAGTTGATCAAACATTAAATCCCTTCTTAACCCCTTTGAAAATTAGTCAAAAATTTAAACTTAGAATGTACTTAAACTTGTCTCTACCAATAATAACTTAAATACTAAGTCAATATTAATAGAGCAAAAGTAAATTTGTCATAAAATCATACAACATAATCTCATTACATCATTTTTCAGCATTTTTTTTCAAAATATAGCATGTCCAACAAACTTTATAAGATACACCATTTTCAAACAAATTTTTTTAAATTTTGTTTGTTTATGAGATGGTTTTAGTCTTTGCAAGCATGTGTGCATCCACCTGCTTGTGTTTTCTCCTCATGTATGTTTACTAAAATACTGTTTCATAAAAAAATTGAAAGTAAAAATAAATGAAAATTAAACTCAACAAGAGAAGGTAGTACTCTTTAGAGCAGGGCCTGGTGTGACTACTGGTGTGAGTACTAAACCTAAGATGTCTAATTTTCTTTACCAAATGGTGCACTATTTTCCATCTATTTTGTTTGAATTTGCTGAAATGGGAAAAAGGAAACAGCCAAATGTTAAAAAATGATTTCAACCTAAATCCGTTGAATTAATAAAAGTGATTGCAAGCAGTTGTATTTAGTGAACAAAAAACACAGAAAAACTTAAAAAACCTAAAACTTAAAAGGTTACTGCTCAAGATGTGTCGACAATGTTGCCATGCGGTCAGAATCAAATCATTTTTCTGATAAAGGTGGTTATACCATTAAAGTTGAGATCCATGGGGGACCATACAATGTGATCAAGAACTGGAACTACACTGCACTGGTTGATGCGATTCACAATGGTGAAGGCAAATGCTAGACGACTAAGGTCAGTCGAGAAAATCTAATACATAATGTATCATTTACTTACAAGTTAGAGCAGTGAAGCTTATTTTAAAAAAAAGTATTATTGACACCGACATTTCTTGAATTGTTCAGGTCTGCTGTGAGGAAGATCTTGTTGAAGCAATAGAGACAGCAACGGGAGAAAAAAAGATTGTCTTTGCTTCATTGAAGTGATTTGTCACAAGGATGATTCAAGCTCTGCTCGAGTGGGGATCTAGGGTCTCTGCTGCCAATAGCCGCCCACCGAACCGCCACTAGATCTTTTGTTGTTCCTGCTATCAGCTTGAGTAAGATTGCATGCTGAACTTTGTTTAGTGGATTATGAATCTTTAAT
This sequence comes from Apium graveolens, assembly GCF_009905375.1. Taxonomy (NCBI): domain Eukaryota; kingdom Viridiplantae; phylum Streptophyta; class Magnoliopsida; order Apiales; family Apiaceae; genus Apium; species Apium graveolens. The sequence continues at coordinate 9,720 of NW_027417448.1, forward strand.
TACGGAATTTATCATTTTGTTTAGTGTAACATTTTCAAGTTCAATTCAATTATGTTTTTCTGACTTTCTATACATATACATATGTGTCTTCTTCTAATATCGAACTCCGGGACCTGATGACCAAATTTGAGTTCCTCTTTGAGAAATTGGCACTATTAGACTTTGTTTCATTGGATTCCTCTTCTTTCCATAGTCTACATTGTCACAAAGACCTTTTGCTTCATCACTTTGTGTATGGTCTATACTCTATCTACCAACAACTTCTCCTTTATAAGCCAGCATTCTGAAGCTCCTTTTCAGAAGTAGTTTAGTGGTGGCTATTGTAGAGATGAGTTTAAGTTTTCAGGAGAAATTTCTAATTAAAGTAGTTGGTCAATGTGTATCATGGTGGAAATGTGCTAAAGGGCTAGCTTGTACTGGGATGTTCAAAAATAATTCACAAAGTTAGTTTATATAAAAATTGGCTAAGAGTTGGCTGGAAATGTAATATATGTATTTGCTATATTCTCTTTGAATACTCTTACCACTTTTATCTAGTTATTTGCTATCCTCTGTTCCTCTCCAAAATCTTTTTTTTTTTGCTAAGTTGAGTATATTTAGACAAAAAGGACAGGGATTAACCCTTGTTCTAGGATAGGCCCCTAGAAACCACTATCTATAATCAATCTAAACAAGATTGAGGATAGAAAGCCAAACCAACATAGGGCAAGAACCTAAACTAGGACTACCAGTTTGCAATGAGCCCGATACAATCTGATTTTTTAAACCATACGGATGAAGAAATGCGAGCCTTAACATATACTAGGATCCCCTGGAAGAGTTTGGGAGGGCCAAAGCTCCTTTGGTCATGCCTTCTAGCGTTCCTGTCGCGCCAAGAATGATAGCAAAAAATTTGAAGGCACAATAGGGTCAAGGATTTTAACGCTTTATGCTGCACTGCAGGGCAAGAGTCCAGGAGCTGCACCCAGGTGGAACCAACAGGAGTCATCTTTAATTTGCTGAAAATGGACTGCAACACAAAAGAACTATAAGAGCATTTAATTAAAGATGATCATGGGACTCGAGGCTACCTACACAAAGACAACAAAAGCTATCCACTGTCAAACCAAATCTGATTAGTTTATCTTGAGTTGCGAGACGCCCTAGACAGATTAACCATTCCAAAAATGCATAACGCGGAACCACCAGGTTGTGCCAAACACCAGGACTCCAGGAACATTCCTGACCTCTGTATCGAGTCTTGTCCCAAATGAACCAAGTTTTAATTCTTTTCAGATCCAAATCGTATCAGGTTACTCTATCAGATTTTGAGGAATCAATGGCCGGAAAATTAAAAGTGTTTATCCAGGAAATTAACTTTGGATTAAAATGGTGAAGACTTGAGTTCAGCTGTGGGAGTCTCCAAGTCCCCAAGTTGATAATAGATGAAACCTTTGCAGTCATAGTGGATCTCACTTGTAAACAAACGTTGTCATTGCTATGATTTGCAAGACATTCGTTTTGCCACCAAGGGTCCATCCAAAGAAAAGTGTTAGCACCATTACCAATGTCAAAAGAAATAAATCGTCTCACACTATCACGAAGTTGAAGAATTTGATGCCAGATCCAGGAGCAGTCATTGGGCATAGTCACTAACCAGATGGAAGAGTGCTTGAGGTGAGTGGAGAGCAACCATTGCACCCATAGAGAGTCCTTACGGGATACAATCCTATATAGATGGCAAAGTAATTGAGAGTGGTTCCACTCTTCTGGATCCCGAATTCTAAGCCCCCTTCATATTTTGGTAGACAGAGCTTTTGCCAACTTACCTTGGCTCCCCCTTTTTTTTTAGTATCTCCTTTCCATAGAAACCTCGTTAGGAGCTTACGGATGTGCCTATGAACTCCTTTAGGAAGCAAAAAATGGTTTGTCGAAAATGCTTGAATAGAATTAAGGACTACCTTGATAAGCAGTGCTCTGCCAGCAAAGGAGAGCAAAAAATTCGTCCAATTGTCCATCTTAGAGAGCAGCCTCTCAATGAGAGGCATACAATTATTAGTGCTTAATTGGGAAGAGATGAGAGGGACGCCTAGGAATTTCACTGGAAGAGAACCATGCGGGACCCCATAATATTGATCGAACCAATGCACAACTTCAGTGGTGCAGTTGCTCAAGAAAACAGTGCTTTTGTGTATGCTAGGTTTAAGACCGCTTAGTTTGGAGAAAGCATCGAGGCTGCTCATTATATGATGAATCGAGTCTTTATCCCCTCGAGAGAAAAGCAGCACGTCAACCGCATAAAAAGGTGGTTGATTTTGAGGCTCTTGCATTTCCAGTGATGGTGAAAGTTACTCAGGCTATTGGAGAGCAAACAATACAAGACATTCATGCCAATAGAGAATAAATACGGGGAGAGACGGTAACCCTGACGAAGACCCTTCGCTCCTCTAAAGTAACCTGTCAAAGCTCCATTAATCTTGACAGAGAACCGGGGCATAGTGACACAAGCCCTAAGCCACTGCACAAATTTGTCAGGGAACCGCATTTTGTTTAAGGCATCAAAGATAAAGTCCCAGGTAATCGAATCAAAGGCTTTGTGAAGGTCAATCTTTAAGGCACATCTAGGCACACCTGATTGGCGTTGATAGCCTATAAATAATTCTTGAGCCAATAAAATGTTATCCGAGATGCTTCTCCCTGGAATGAAGGCTGATTGCGAGGAGTGGATCAGTGTTGACATTAGAGGTTTTATACGATTCGCAAGAATTTTTACAATACACTTGTAGGAAACAGAGCATAGGGAGATTGGCCTATAATCTTTCATGTGAGTTGGGGTTAAAGTTTTCGGAATCAGGGCAATTGCAGTGGAGTTAATTCCAGGGTTCATTTGCCCCGAATCAAAGAAGTGTTTAACAGCCTTGCAAAAAATGTCCCCAACAATGTCCCAAGTGGATAGGAAAAACTCCACATTAAATCCATCAGGACCAGGGGCACTATTTTTCTTCATGGTCTTGAGAGTACTGAGAATAATTTCTAGAGTAATCCCCATCAAAAGAAGACTCGCCTGATTGTCAGTTACTTGAGCACACTGTAAAGATCTCAGATCAATTTCTTGAAGAGGAGGAGGAGACCCCAATGAATTAGAAAAGAATTCTACAGCCACATTGGTAACAGCTTGGCGACCAAACACAATTTCACCATTGTTATTTTCAATGGATAAAATTTTGTTCCTATTCCATCGACCCTTGATTTGGTTAAAAAAGAACTTGGAGTTATTGTCTCCCAAGCGAAGCCAATCAACTCTAGCTTTTTGTTGCAAGAGGTTTTCTTCTTCTTGAATGCATTTATCGAGATTTTTTGTAGCCTCCGACTCAGACTTGCACAAGACAGAGTTCAAGAGGTCCATGTCAATGGCTTCCTGAATTTCTTGCAGATTAGTACGAGCGATAAAAACATTGGTGTGAAGATTACCATGCTGTTTATTGAGAGTCTTTAATTCTACCTTGACCTCCTTTAATTTATGGCATAAAATGCTCATCGGGTCCCTAGAGCAAGTATAGGCCCATCCTCGCATCACTGCCTCCTGGAACCCTATTATATCTCTCATAAAATTAAAGAATTGGAAGGGCTTACGTATCTTTTCAAGTTGCATAGGTATGTGGAGCAATAAAGGAGCATGGTCCATGATCCCCTTGGTCTTAACATGGACCCAGCTTTCAGAAAATTCATGGAGCCAAGCTGCATTACCAAGCATTCTGTCAAGGCGCCTATGGACCAAGTTATTAGGGTGTTTGTTCGACCATGTGAGGAGAGGCCTTTTAGTACGAAGATGGGCAAGGCTAGCTTGTAAGATACTATCTTTAAACTGTTGCATACCTGGAGTCCATTGTTCTCTACCACCAGCCATTTCCTCCATTGCACGATGCAATTTAAGTCACTACTAACCACCCAAGGAGAATAGATATCCTGAGATAGCAGTCGTAAGTTATTCCAAAGAGGGACTCTTTTATGGGCCTTATAAAAAGCATAGACAGCCGTAAGAGTGAAATGAAGCTGCTTCTCAATATGAGTAACTTGACAAGTAAGATGTTGAGCCGATTTGGAATGGAATGTGACAAACCATACATTCGGGTCCCAACCAAAACCACACTCGGCCGTTATTGTGATATTCATAATTAAATAACCATCTCCAACTTCTATTAATACGCTTTGAAACTGTAGCACTATTAGTAATTTTAACTTTTGTTTCAAGACAACACAAAAGAGAAATTTGATTTGCATTAATAAAGTCCTTGACTTCACGTTGATGAGATTTCTTATTTAAACCTCTAACGTTCCAAGTGCCAATATTCATTGAGAAGGATGAGTTGTTGTTTTAAGACCAGCGAGTCTCACACTTTTCTTGCCCTGAGCTTTGACTTGCTTACCATTAGCCTTGATGTCCGCATGATCAGTAGAAGAGTCAGTGGGAGGTTTGAGTCCCAGAATAATAGATATGGAAGGAGGTTAGGTCTTTCCTTTACATTTATGACTAGTAGGGGGCAATTCACCCTCCTCCAATTCATTAAGGGTCCCAAAAGGGTTGTGGGTTTCAATAGGTTCCTCAAAATCTTGGGTCGCAACTTGATAGTCCTGAGATGGATCATGGGACTTGGCATGAGATTGAGTAGCGTGCGCGTTAGGCGCCTTGTCTGTGTGCAGAGCTGGGGACTTGACTGCGTGCTTTGAGGTTCGACGGCGTCCTGGCGATTGGTAACAATCTGAAGCCCTAGGTGAGTCCAGGGACTCAACAGGCGAAACTTGTGTTCCCTCTGGATCCTTATGGGCAGATATGCCCACATTATGATCCACATCAAGTTCATCCAGATTATCTTCATTGTTCAGGTTTACAACTCCACAGTTTGCTAAAACCAAGTCATCATCCATTGTGACTTCACAACCCAAAAAGGTTCCAGTCACTATTTTAGTCATATCATTATTCGCCACAAAGTCTTCCATTCCTTCCTTATCTATCAAATCATTCTCAATGACTTCTGTGTTTTCAATAGGGGTTCTAGTACTGGACCTGGTTTTCTGCACTCTTGGTTCTTCCTTGATTTTTGTTGACAGTGTTGTTTGGGTTCTTAGCCCGTGGTGGTTCTCTATCAGGGTTATCTGAGCATCTAGAGAGGGAGTGTCCAAACGCCGTGCAAATGCTGCATGAATAGGGTAATTGAGAGTATTCAACCTCCACCCTAAACTTATCTTCCACTCCTTTATAATTAAGTAGAGGAACCATAATATAAGGAGGCCTTGGAGAGTTATACTCGAGCTCCACCAACACCCTAGCAAATTTCATAGGGAGAAATCGACTAGTGGCCTCATCAAATTTCATCACTCTACCAATAAGCTTAGCAATCATAGAAACTCCAGAGCTTGAACAATAATACGAAGGTGGGATGTTTCCCAACTTGATCCAACAAGGAACTTTGTCAAAAACATTTCTTTTGAATTCCGAACTCTCCATCCATGGCTTGAGAAAAAGAGAACGACCTCTCATTTGGATAGAATTAAAATTCAACACTGCTTTCATATGCTCAATAGTATCAAATTTAAAAGTGAAATAGCCCTTCGTATTATAAAAAACATTAAGCAAGCCATGATTTTTCCACAAACCCATAGTTCGTTCTCTAACAAATTTGAAGTCAAAACCTCCCCCAATGAAGTGCCCTATGCAGCTTGTGTCCCATTGTTGGCGAGCCTGAAATAAAAATTCTCTTGGAGGTATCAAATTTAAAGACCCATCAGGATTAGTTGAAAAGGCAGCCTTGTGTTCAAATGATGGATTAATATTTGGTCTGGACTGTTTAACACGATCACTCCAGGTGACAATTTTTTGACCCACATTGTTGGGGTCCTTAGAACCTTGTTCAGCCCCAGCTGCCCCAAACGCCCCAATACTGGGCATATCTGCATCAATGTTATGTTCCCCAATAACATCTTCAACAGCATTATGCTCACAAACCGAACTTAAAACCCCATTTTTCAGTGCAAAATTATCTAAGAGATTTTCGAGAGATTTTGAGGAATTATCAGAGAGAGTACCTTTGGAAATGATTCTTGAGGCATCCAACTGATGAAGTAGCCCCCCAATGGCAATCTGTTCTTGGCCTAGAGACCTCAAACTCTCAGGCTGCTGCAAAGAATCATCCTCAATAGCAATCACAACAGAACTTTCTTTGGAGCTCACAATATTATTAGAGGGACCATTGTCACTCCTAGTTGAGGCTCCATCTCTAGCCAGTAAAGCATTACTAACAGGGCGAATGGGGTTAACAAAAACCTCATTCAAGTCCACATCCTCTAGAAATCTAGCATGGTTAATAACAGCAATCTCCTCATTGTTAAGGAAACCATGGCCTAACAAAGAGACCGAGTCATCCGAGTACAAACTTCTAGAATTTTCGGAATTATGTGACCCATAATGATGAGAAAAGTTAAGGAAATTGGGTGTTAAAACAAGGGTGGGAAGAGTAGAACAGGAATAAAGAAGAAGAAATTGTGTTTGCAGGGATAGAAGTGGAGAAGTTTGGCCGGAAAGAAATTTGGAGAGAAGAAGGTTGAAAGAAAGAGAAGAAGGAACCGCCGGGTAAAAGCTAAATGGATATTAGATCTGGGTAATAGTCTGCATGGCACGAAAAAAATGAATAGAGGAATTACATGACTCCTCCCAACGATTATGTCTCTTAATCTCTCCGAAATCTTTAAAATTCCTTATGTTCGTTTTCTTTTCAAAAATCTTCTCAGCTTTACTTTCAGTTTTTAGAACTAAAAGCCAAATTTCAAGTCAACTTTTATAATAGTAAAATATGGAATCCCAAAGTTGAAGCACATATTTATTCTGTTATCTGTGATGAAAACATGTAAGAAAGTGATATGTGAATATTTAATAGTGTTAAATTTGATAGCTTCTAACTAGCTATGACATGATAATAGTTTGTTGTGTTTCTTGTGGTCTTATATCATCCTTTCTTTAACGAAATGTTTCAGTTTTTCTTATATATCTCATAATCTCTTTTAAGCTGTTAAGGATGACTTAGGAAGGATTCGAATTCAAAAGCCAGAGAAAGGCCCATTTCATGTCTCTGGAAAGAATATCGATAATCTCAATAACGACTATGAAAGAGGGGCAAGGTTGTCTTAGAGTATGTGCTGAAATTATGTGCAAAGCAATTTTTTTGGATAGAAGACTAATATGTCAGTATTTTATTTTTTTTGGTTGCTTTTCCTCGATCCTACAATTAAATGTATGTCCATGCATACTATTTATTTAGTTTGTACCAGAATAAGGTGCAATGTTATCTCAGTAAAGGTTTGCCTATAATGCCCTAAGCTGGAGCACTATTTAAAGTCATCTCAAATACAAGCATTTTTGTCTGTGGATCACATCGACTGGCAGTTCTCTACCTGGCTGGAAACAAACACTATCTGCTTTTAAACGTCAAAATGAGTTGAAAGGCTAGAGTTGAAATGAGTAGGTGACATTATTTAGAAAAGAGAAGAAAAAAAATTGCTCAATACTTGTTGTATTGATTGTTGGATGCCTTGTTTGGGAGGAATAATGTAAAAGCAGAATAACTATATCAATTTTTTTTAATTTTTGAAGTGTTGCAGTTGACTCTATATGGTGTTGCATAAGACTAAAAATGATGTCACATATGAATAATAATGGTGTTGCAAATGACTAAAATCAGTGTTACATTACTTATTATGGGACCCACTCTTGACGTGGCAAAAGTGGGGCCCACTACTGATGTGGCAAATGTGGGACCCCTTGCTGATGTGTCAAAGTAGGGTCACTGCTGACGTGGCAATATGACGTGTCACTTGCTCGTAGGACACAGTGGTGATGTGGTTTCATTTTATGCAACACTAACTGTTTTTGTCATTATACGCTTTTACTGTTGCAAAAGACGCATAATGCAACGCTTTCTGGTGTTGCATAATTCATTGCCTTAAAGCTCTAGGACCACGTCAACATTGGCAACCCTTCCAGGTGTTGTCTATTATGCAACACCATTTAGGCCTTATGAAATTGTATAGTAGGGGTTGCCTATGTGCACTTATGGCGTAGTGAGAGAAAAGTATTTTCTTTTTCACATCGGTTAAAAACTGTTGTCAAAAGTCACCCCAGACATCAGCTGCTTGAAAATACTGATGTGTAATATGTACATAGAGATCAGTTTTACATGATGTCTCATTTATAGACATCATCTATAAACTGATGCTTGGTTAATTTAAAATTGATATGTTGGTGGGTGTAGAGATTGCACTTTTTACATCAGTTTTTTTTAAAAAGTTTATAATGTAAATAGATATTTTGGACATTATTCACATTTATATACACTAATGTTAAATATTTACATGGTCTAACAATATACATACCAAAAAATGCTAAAACCAAAAACCAACACTACAAGAAAAACGGCTTTTTCCTACCAGCATTTTGGTAGGAAATGGTCTATTTCTGGTAGGAAATGGGGGCAATTCCTACCAAAAGGCTTGGTGGGAGTTGCTCCAGTCGGAATTGCTTTTGGTAGGAATTTGCTTGTATTTCAGTTGACCCCACTTGCCAAGTGTCAGTCCATGTGGCGTGCCACATAGTACGCCACATCACCTGCCACGTCACTCAAATATGGACCCCAGTTGATGATTTGGATTGTGGGGCCCAGATACGTGGCATGCCACGTGGCATGTCCCTTTGACAAAGTCAAGCCCTTTTCCTACCAGAATTGGTAGGTTTTGTGTCACTTTTCCTACCAACGTTGGTAGGCTTTGATTGATCAACATTTCCTACCAACCTTTTCCTACTATATCTTAGTTTATACAAGAACCAAAACCTACCATTCTGGGTTTGTAATGGGCATTCTGGTAGGTTATATTTGGTAGGATTTTATTGTTTATTTGCCAAAAAATTATTTGTTTCTGGTCATTACCATAAACTAAAGCCAAACACAAACGAAAACACAAGTAACCAACATACAAATACATAATCAACAAGCACAAAATAGAATTCAGTACATGATTAATTCATAATTCGAACAATTGTATCATTTCCGGACATAGTTACCGACACTAAGGATTGACCAACCATCCATAATTAAAACAAAAGCTAAGTTTCCGGCAACTATATCCCTACTTCAGAAATTCACCATTATCCTAATAATGCTTACAAAGCATAATACTGAAAACAATCCAAGTCTAACCAAAAGCATTTTAACCAAAATCATTTAAGTCTAACAATTTTAACGACAAACTTCATAAAACAAAGAGTTTTAGGGGAGCAGATTTAGTCATCCTCACGATTGGAGCCTTCAAAATTTCCTTCTTCATCTTCGCCTTCAGATGCGCCTTCTTCCCCATTAGCATTCTGACCTTCCCCATCAGCAGCCTCAACATCGCTTTCATCGTCAGAGATGTCTGTTACATCAGTCTCCTCATCAGAACTATAAAGAACCTGCAATACACAACCGATTCGCGATAAATCATCGACGCTGAATAAATGGCAGATTGGTACAAAATTGCAAAAGAAAATTACCTCTTTTTCCTTCTCCTGATACCTCTTGAACATATCTTCGACAAGCACTTTCACGAGATGCAGCACTTCATTTGAAACAAACTGAGTGAATTCAGTTCGGTTTCCAGGATCGCTAAGATCAAGGGCAGCTCGAGCAAGATTCTCAACCTCTTCTTCATTAAGTTGTCGCTGATAGGTAGAAGGATTGGTTTTCAGGATCTCAAGAACTCCACCTACCACAGTTGCGAATAACTTGGCAGGGACACCTCTATTACGAGCAGCACCCGCAGCAGAAGTTTCAGCCCTGTTCTCCGCTTCTTCATCATACTGGACTGACAAATCTTTGATCAGTTGACGGGCGGAAGTTCTCGGAAAACCAACAAGCCTGTTATTCTTAGGCTTTTCACCAGCAGGTACTGTGGCCATCAACCACCACTGAAATGGCTCCACGGCATTCTCAGCTGTAGGATCAAAGTTATTTTCTTCAAGTATCTTTGCATAGCTCCGCTGTAAAAGATTTGGAAATAAAGTGTTACAGCTTCTGACCTAAAATACAACATCTCAATTTTTTGCTATATAATTCAAGAGACTTCGTTCAGATCAGATAAATAAAACAAACTCAGATAAAAATAAGATGTTGATAAATTTCACTATGAAACAAGCCTAAATTTGCATTAAGACACATTAAGACACATTTGCAAAATTCAGCATTATGAACTGTATAGAGCAAATCAAATAAAGTTCTGGAGTTCACAAGATTTGGCTAATAAACATTAAGACACATTTGCAAAATCCAACATTATGAAACAAGCCTAAATTTCACTATCAAACTCATCTTGAGATATATGGTAGAATCATCTATCCGGCTAATAAAAAAATCCAAAAAAGAAATACCAGTAAATACGTGGGACGTTAATTGCTTATATAAACTGTATAGAGCAAAGTCTAATAACGTTCTGGAGTTCACAAGATTTGGCTACACAGTGAGAACATTGATTAATTTCTGGAGTTCACAAGATTTGGCTACACAGTGAGTTTATGCAAAATCCAGCATTATGAATTCCAATATGCATAGAAAACCTAACTTGTATTTCAACATATAAATGCATAATCAAACTCGTTAAAAACTCAGATATATTGTCATTTACTTCTAATAAGTTATATAAAACAAATTATCCAATTTTAATTTCATACCGCAATTTCCTTTGCAGCCTCAGTTGTGTAAATTGGCATGCCATCAGCATCCGTTTCCTTGCGAGTGTGTGTTTTGTCCCACACTTCAAGGCGAGTTGGCACAACGCCATTCTTTTCCTCAGTTAAAATCTAACATATAGATGCATAAAGATAATTAATATTAATAAACAAGATTCTAAATCCAAGTTCTATTTTACTAGATTATGAAGTGAATGTTACCTTCTCCACTTGCTGAAAAGATCTTGCACCAGCGCTGTGCAAGGTAGTCACCTTTTGACGATTTGCTTTTCCCTTATCTGATCGTAGCTTGTGTTCATCCGACTCCAAGAAATGAACCATCCCTTCCCATACCGGATCACTGAAGTAGGAAGGTTTAACTTCCAGCAGCGGCTTTTTTAACTTCTCGGAATTTGCATAAGCTCGCTCCTTTTCTTCATGCACTGTTCGCTTAATCAATGCCTTGAGATGCCCAGCTATAGTCCTATAAGCCTCCTTACGACTTTGACCCTTCTCATGTCTGAAATATTTCTGCAATTTATATAAACATAAGTTGTTCAATAGTGCAGAAATTACATGCAAATGATTATAGTAAACAAATAAAATGTTTAAATAAGTATGTAATGCCACCTTTTAACATAACCTTTTCCTCTTAAAACATTTAAATTAGCAATTACCTATAGTTTGATAATAAAATAAACATCAAAAAGTTGAGAAACCAATTTTGTCCTAAAATAATACTCTTATTTCTGTAATACTAATACTGAAACAGAGGAGCGTTTGCCTCTTCATTCTGATTTAATTGCCAAATCTTGGAGCAAACAGAAACACAAACACAGTAGCAAACAACTAAACTATCAATTAAAGTACATGTGTATTTGAAAGTAAATCAAATTCAAGACGATGGATACTTACATAGAGTTCAGTAATAACTTCTCAACCCATTTAGGATACATATCATTGATATCAGTCCACGTGTAAGCTCCCACTGGCCAGAACCCGCGAACAATGCCCAAATTGTCTTCTTTGCTTCATCATGCATTATGCTACAAAAATAATAATCGTTACTAATTGGACCTATATTAAAGTTAGGTAAAGTAGTAAAGAATAAAATGCAAAAGTCTATAAATTTAGACTTACACTCCATTTGAAATATCAATACGAGTCGGCTTTGCTGGAGGTGTGGAACCAAATAGTCCACGGGAGTTTGCTCGCTTTCTTGGACCCATCCTCAACTAATTCTGCCCTTGTCTTCCCGCGGGATAAGACTGTGATATCGCTAAAGCTTTGGCCTTTGCCTTTGATGCTGCCGTCACTTTGCCTTTGCCTTTTCCTTTGCGTGAACTCGCATTTTTCTTAGACTTAGCGATCTTTCCATTCTTATTCACTGGAACTTTTTTGCCTTTCTTTAGATGCCACAGGACTCTTACCCTGGAAAACCTTTGCCATTAACCCTGTAAAAAACAATATCAAAATGCTTAAGTGATCTAGCTAGTTAATTCTCATGGATGATATGCATTAAACACATAACTTAATGCATTATTTAAACCAATAATATGAGGTTTATGAGTGCTCATGATTAATATTAAACATAATTAATTAAGTTACACAAAAAGATTCAGGTGTTTACTCTTAACTAATTAGCTTTGATTTCATAATTTTCATTGATCTGAGAACTAACTGCGCATTTATCTTATCAGACTAGACAAAACTCTGCATGAACAGTGGGATTTTCCTATATTATTAGCAGTCTGGAAGTGTCAATTATATATAGTTTCTTGATTATTGTTTACACAGACTAACTTATAATAAAGTTGAAATGGCTGGAGCCCAACTCTAATCCTACATAAAACCCTACTTTCAAGACAACAACATAGTAGTATATCATTGCATTTACTTAACTTGACCTAATGAAATTTTAAACAATTTCAAATTAATTATAAATATCCAAATGCCAACATATATACGAGGCTCTTCCTAAGCTTCAACCCTAATGGACTAAGCTTCAACATATATGCTGTTGGCATAGCAACAGACACACACTACGCACATTTTGTCGACTGACCAACACACACTATCGACCAAACACACACTATTTTACAACTATATATGACTACTACACAAGTGTATGTGTTATGTGTATGTGAATCCACTGCATACTACATACTAATTCACAGCAACATCATACGTATACCTAAAACTTAATACGTAAACTTAAATAAACATCAAAAACATCAAAATACATATTTAAGCACATAGTTTAGTAAAAAATGACTGAAAAACCCATAGTCACTACTAGAAATAGTAGCTACGACATCGGTCCTTAGACATCGGCATGTGATGCACCCTGTTAAAATGCAGTTTAACATCGGTTTTGTAAAAAGCGATGTTGAATACGCATATTAACATCGGTTTCACTTAGTAGCCGTTGTCTATCTTCAGAAATGAAAAGGCCACAAATTTGTTTTTAACTTTGACATCGGTTCATTTTGTTAACCGTTGTCTATGGCCTTTTAAAAAAAATAAAAATTACTTAACTCCCCCCCCCCGCTTTTCAGTACACTTTCCCCCCTTTAATTTTAATAAAAAAATTCACTTTAACATATTTTCCCCCCTTTCCAAAAAACCTCCCGCGAGCCTCTCATCTTTCCCTGACCCTCGCCTCTCTCGTCTCTCTCATCTCTCCCCTCCTCTCTCTTAGTCTTCTTACCTTTCTTCTCTCTTCTTACCTTAGTCTCTGTTAACCGTCTCTTCTCTCTTTTCTCTGAAACCCTAATTTTAGCCCCAATTCTAATTCAAGATTTGGAGCTTCAAATTAGAGCAAATTAAACTTGAAATTGAGCTAGTATCTGGAGGTTGGAGCTAGTATCTGGAGGTAGCATTTGGAGGTTGGAGCACTGAGGGTTTAGAACATTGGAGTTTCAGAATATTGAAAGCATTCGGAGGTATATTCTTCTTTACTTCTTTACTATTTATCTCCCTCATTTTTATGTTCAATATCTTCTTTGTGCATGTAAATGTTTTATGTTTATCTTCTTTTCTTCTTTACTGTTTTTCTTCTTTGTGCATGTAAATGTTTTATGTTTTTGGGGGTTTTATGTTTGTTTCTTTTTGGAGGTTTTATGTCCTGTTTTTGGGAATTTTATGTCATGTTAAATATTTTAGGTACACTGACGTAAATCAATGTTTTAGGTACATTGATGTAAATGTAAATGTTTCTGTTATGTTTTTAATTATGTGTTTTCTGGGGGTTGTTCATACATATTAGTGTGTTTTGGGGGGGGGGGTTTGGGGCTGCATTTGAACAGGTCTCAGATATGAACAAGTCTCTGCATTTCTTGTTTTGTATGATAGTCATTTCTCTGATATGAACAAGTCTCTGCATTCCTGATATGAACTATCTGTTACTTGTGTTGTATTATAGTAATTGTTTTGTATAATTATCCTTCTCACAATACAAGTAACAGATAATTTTAATTTATTTATTTATGGGCTGAATTTGTTTCAATACTCAAGTTATCACTGAGTTTTATTTATGTGAAGGAAATTTAACAATTGTCTGGGCTGTGAATGTTGGAATTATTGGTTTTTAATTATGTGATATTTTCAAATATCTTGGTTTAATTTGTTTTAATTATCTTGGTTTAATTTAGTCTAGTTTATAAATTTAGTCTAGTTTTGTAATTAATTGGGTATATGTATAGGATCTTAGAGTAATGAATTAGTACTATAAGTTATTAGGATATCAAGGTATTTACTCCTTTCTAAGTTTATATAATTAATCCCTACAGTAACCAACACAAATTTGATATGCCTTTTATTAAATAATTATAAATAGGTATGTGTTGGATTTTTAATATTTATAGTGGCTATCAGGCAGGGAAATTTGATGGATAAGACATGGATTTTGCAAGATAGGGATTCTTTAGCATTTGAAATGGGGGTGGAAAACTTCTTGATATATGCTGAAGAAAATTCTGAAGATCGTAACAAAATTCCTTGCCCTTGTGGACGATGCGCCAATTTTAAAAAATTCTCTATAAAAACAATCAGGGGCCATATCTATGACAATGGCTTTTTTCTAGGTTATTGCATTGGGTTTGGCACGGGGAGACTGCTTCTACGGGTCCTAAATCTTCAAGTGCTAGTTGTCCACCTGAAGAGCAAGCTCCAGACCCACCTCCTGAGCAAGCCTCTGATGAAGCATCAGAGCAAGATCAGGAGCATGTCGCTGCTTCGGAAACTGTTGATGTTTGTGAAGCGGCATATAACTCGAGTCAATATGATAATGATTCATATCAGTTTAGGAGGTTCGTAGCCGATGCTGAGCAACCTCTATATGAGGGTAGTGACTGTACTAAGTTAGAGTCGATGTTGAAGTTGCATAACTGGAAATCTAGGTTTGGTATTACCGATAGTGCCTTCGCTGACCTCCTTTCTTCTGTTGGGTCTCTACTTCCAAAGATAATGTGTTACCTAGTAATGCATATGAAGCAAAAAAAAACCTCTCCAATTTAGGTCTAGAGTATAAAGTTCCATTCATGTCCGAATGACTGTGTACTGTACAGGGGTGTACATGCTGATGCAACAAGTGTCCTAAGTGTCGACTTTCTCGGTAAGTTGACAAAGAAAGGTGAAGAGAGGATTAATCTTCCAGCCAAAGTCATGTGGTATTTTCCAATAATTCCTAGATTTAAACGTATGTTTAAATCTCCTTCCACCGCTAAACTAATGTGTTGGCATGCGCAACAGCGGACACAAGATGGTAAAATGCGACATCCAGCCGACTCTCCATCTTGGAAAAATATAGATTATAGGTGGCCATCCTTTGGTAGTGAACCGAGAAACCTTCGCTTGGCTTTATCGGCGGATGGTGTAAACCCGCACAATAATGGCCTATCTAATAGATATAGTTGCTGGCCAGTCATATTGGTGACTTACAATCTTCCTCCCTGGTTATGTATGAAAAGAAAATTTATGTTGTCGATATTGGTCCCTGGCCCGCATGAGCCTGGTAATAACATCGACATCTACTTACAACCGATGATTGATGATTTAAAAAAGCTTTGGAAGGAAGGGGAACCAAATATGTATGACGCGTATAACAAATCATTTTTCACTTTAAAAGCAGTTTTAATGTGGACGATAAATGACTTCCTGCTTACAAATTTATCTGGCTGCGTTAATAAGGGTTATAAGTGTTGTCCAGTTTGTGGAGATGACACCGTAGCTAAATTTTGACTCATAGTAGGAAAATGTGCTACCAAGGGCATCGTCGATATTTGCCTCTACATCATCCTTATAGAAGGCAGAAGGCTGCTTTTAATGCAACAAGAGTTTGGTCAGCCGCGTCGAACCCTATCCGGAGAAGAAGTGTTAGCAGAGCAAGAACAAATCAAATTTGAATTTGGGAAGAAAATGAAGAAGGCAAAGAAGGTTGAAAGTCCATGGAAGAAAAAGTCAGTATTTTTGAGTTAGAATACTGGAAATTTCACCATGTTAGGCACTGTATTGATGTCATGCATGTCGAGAAGAATGTATGTGATAGTCTGATTGGCACATTACTAAATATGCGCATAAGACAAAGGATAGTGCGGCATCCCGTCGTGATATGATGGAAATGGGCGTTAGATCTGATTTGGCTCCCCAAGTAGGAGTAAAGAAAACCTATTTGCCTCCTTCTCCCTTTACTTTGTCAAAGGCAGAAAAAAGGACTTTCTTATCATCATTAATGTCGATGAAACTTCCATACGGACATGCATCGAACATAAAAAATTATGTTTCCATGCCTGATTTGAATATTTACGGCTGAAATCACATGATTGCCACATTCTTCTCCAACAATTACTTCGGTTGCAATACGCTCCGTTCTTCCGAAGCATGTTAGGGTCACAATTATTAGATTGTGTTTTCTTTTTTAATGCTTTGTGCAACAAAGTAGTAGACGTGTCAAAACTGGATAAGCTGCAGTCAGATGTTATACTAACCTTGGCGATCTAGAAAAGGTTTTCCATGCGTCATTTTTTGATGTAATGACATATAGTAGTCCACTTGGTCCACGAACTACGCTTATGTGGACCAGTATTTTATAGGTGGATGTATGCGTTTGAACGGTTTAATAAAGTACTAAAGAGTTATGTTCGAAACCGTTATTATCCCGAAGGTTGTATGGCAGAGAGTTACCTTGGAGAAGAGTCCGTAGAATTCTGCACCGAGTTTTTAGTCAGAATTACTCCACTGCGGTCTTCCAAAGGACCAAGATAATAAGATATCAGGTCCATTATCCGCTGTGATAATAAAATAAGTGGAAGAGAAGGAGCGAGATGAAGCACATCTACATGTCCTTCTAAACAACGCTGAAGTGTTTCCATATATTCTGTGAGTTTATGCAGTTTGTTGTTTTCAATTCCTCATTATCCACTAATTAGTCTTGTAATGTGTCTTTAATATATCATTCCATATGCATTTTTCAGAATGCATAAGGAATATCTTGAAGAAATTCACCGAGGGAAAAGGAAAAGCTTACATTGGCTCATGAGAGAGCACAATCGGCTCTTTGCTGATTGGTTTCAAAACAAAGTCAGTGTTGTATTAGGTTCTTTGATCTGTAGTGTAATGACGACTATTAGCTATTTAGGATTTAAAATTTCTTATCATATCTGTAGGTGAATGATGAACTAAAGGAGAACAACAAAGGTGTTTCAGATACGATAAGATGGCTCGCTGCCAAGCCATCATTATTCAATTTAATGTAGACTAAGGGAGCAAAATGGTAAAGAAGCAAAAAGCCAAGAAAGTAATTTTCGAAGAAAATGATAGGAAAAATAAATCTGAAAAGGTTGATGATGAGATTGTTCATGATATCAAAACTTCATAGACTTGTAATGATAAGTTGGTTCAAGTCCCTCCATAATATCAAACTCAAAGTAGTGGTGAAGAAACGATGACCACTTCTGAATCTGCAAAAAAAGGCTAGGAGGTGCGCGTGGTGTTTCAGCTCTTCACAAAGTAGTGGTGAAGAAAGCTCGGGGAAAGAAATTTAAAGTTAGATACAATGATTTTGTAGTTCCCATCGGAAATAACAGGCCTACTTGACATTCTTACATAGGAATGCTCGCAAGGACAATGATTCCAATCGATACTGAAAACTGGCCAAAAGTGGATGTGATCTAAAAGCAAAATTATGGGATGATGTCCAGGTAAATTATATCCCTTGTTGACTTCTTCATTTATTTAAATTGTGACTGTAAATTATGTGGCTAATTTATATTATGTGGCTCCTTTAGGACACATTCAAATTGCCCCAGAAAGTGAGAAGCTTGTGCTACAATCGGCAGGTGAAAAATGGAGGCAATTTAAAGCTGATTTAAACTGCAAAATATGTGATGCCATTTATTGGAAAAAGAAGAAATTGATGAAGCCTCCGAAGAAGTATGCGTTTGTTGGTAAAGAACCTTGGAAGAAATTTGTTGCAGAGAGGGACGAGCCCCAAATGGCTGGTATGAATATATTCTACTAATAAAATATACATGATTGCCATTTTACTTGCTAAATGATTAAATAGATTTTGGTTATATAATATTTATTAATTTTTACTAAGTATATTGGTGCAGGAACATGTAAGTTACAGAGCAATAGAGTGGGTAAAACGGAAATATCATCACCGCTTGTCAAGGAAGGGGTATATTGGTTTGCGAGAAGAAGAAGTAGAAACATATCTATTTGGCTTTGCAATTCTAATGTTTAAGGGAGTTTAAACATTTTCTCTTTTTTAACAGATAAAGAAAGGGAACTTAAAGCGAAAAGAGAAACCTGATCGTGCAATTTTTTGGTGGAAGCTAGGATGCCAAAGAATTCTGATGAGCTTACTAAAGAGGCAAGCGGAAATAAATGCGAGAATTGTAAGTGATATTTTAATACTGTATTCCCTTCAAAGATAATTGCTCATAAATAATGAACTAATTGTTTGTATTTATTTTACAGGCTGAGTTACTTGAAATGAAGGAGAAGGGTGAATTTGTTCCACAGGGAACTGAAGATGTGTTGACTACGGCACTTCAGACTCCTGAACACGCAGGAAGGGTTCGAGGGGGTTGGCGCTTTGTCACTCCAACAGCATTCTTCAATTTGCCGAAAGCGAAAAAGACTAAAATTACCAAGGCAGAGTTGTTGGATCAGTTGGAAAGAAATCAGCGGGAGATGGCTGAACTTAAGGCCTTGGTTAATGCTTCGAATGGTCACTCTCCTATGTTCTCTGACAAATCAAGTTATCAAGTACCTGTTAATAAAGAGGGAGGTGTTGATAAGCGGAATGTTGGAGTTGCTGTTAAACCGCTGAGTGCCAAACAGTTGTTGGTAAATGCTGAAGATTTTGTTGGTTTTGACCCCTCTCCTCCGAGCGGAAAGAAGGTAAAATATTATTAAGATCTACTAGATATATGCCTACAGACTTGGGATTTATGCAATAAAATTAAATTGATCCCTCACTATAATGTAGGGTCCACAGTTATGTGAGCTTGCACTAGATTGCATAGAGAACAAGGTTGCTTTTGGAACAGTTTTTGATGATCACAAAGAGATGAATGTTTCAGTACACGGAGTGCCTCTAAAGCCCGGACATGTTCGTGTGTCGGTTGACGGACACATCCAGCCAGAGGCGTCGGTTCCAGTGCTCATACCTGGTGAAATTGAGGTTGTACGCCAAGCAGTTGGCTCTCACGTAGCATGGCCTCGTGAATTGATCATCTACCCAACTGTGGCGGTATGTTATATAAAAATTATGTCAATATACTCTGAATTGATTGTTGCAATCTATAGTAGTTATGTCAATAATAACCGATTATTCTTGTTTTATTTAATTCTGTGTAGAAAAAGAAAAAGGAAGTGTTGCAGGGGCAGTCTAAGCGGAAAGATGAGTTGCAGAAACTTCAAGATGATTATAGAAAAATGAAGCTAAACAAGAATGTGCCAAAGCAGTACAAGGTGTTATACAAACATGCTGCAGTCTTCATGAAAGCCACTGGGGAGTCAATACCAATTCCGTGTGATTCGGACGTGTTTGGGACTGAGAAAATAATTTATATATTGCATGAAAATGTGAAGCATTGTTGGAGTTCGATATGATTGGCCAAGCTGCAATATCTGCTTATATGGCGTAAGTTAATTTTTTATCGTTACATATTCAATATTCATGTTTTATACGGATATTATAAGTAATGTAATTCACTCCCTGGTAGGCTCTTGCAAAGACTGATTAAGATTGAGAGGAAGAATGATGATGTGGTCTTATATGGATTTTTCGATTCAGGAGCTACATTTACGTTGAACAAATCTTTTCATTCTTATTTTGTTAATCGGTTGAAAGAGAGTAGTCCCTATCACATGTACTTCATGCCACATAATTATAAGTAAGTATTTTTAATTTAGACATGCTTTTACAAATTAATATATTTAGGTAGTTTTTTTAAAATTTCTGACTTGTGTTTTTCTTTCTTCTTTTTTATAAACATAGTTGCCACTAGATTTTGGTTGTAATTTGGGATGGCGACATTTATATTCTGAACCCTCTGCCACATCCAACACATTTTGATGAGTTGGAAAAATCATTAACAGAGTAATATATTTCTGTTAATTACTATATATAAATATATATATATATATAGTAAATATTCTCCCTTTTGAAAAATAATCATGTATATTATTGTTGTTCTGCAATGTAGAGCGATGAAATCCTACAATGCTCAAACTGGAAGGGGAAATAAAGCTCCTCAGATAAAGAATCTTCTTGTAAGTTTTTTTGTATTTTTTTATCACTTTATAATTTTAATTAATTTCTGGTGCTAATTCAGATTTTATATTGTAACAGGAATCTCCCAAACAACCAGGAGGGGTTGAATGTGGCTATGTTATAATGCGATACATGAAAGATATCATTGCTGATAAGGAGCTATCTTTTACTACCAAGGTATATATGCAAATCATTTCCGATAGATGGCATGTAGAATTTTTTTGTGTAGTTTTTAAGGACAGATAAATATGAGTGCCATTTTTATTATCAGTTTTTATTATTAGTGATTTCCAGATAGATCTTGTTTTTAATAGTGATAAGGAACTATCTGGTATATAGTTTTGGATTAACGAAGAAAATTACGGTTAAATATAGAAAAGGTCCTCTTCTGGTTAAATTATAAATAGTTGGTTCTGTTTATTTTTAATTATACATATGGCAATTCTGTTTAATAATATTCTGGTTGCTAATTTTTACGTGTGTTTTATAGTGGGCAGCCAAAACTCGAAAGTCCTACACAAGGCAGGAGCTGGATGAGGTGCGGATGGAGGTGCTTGAATTTATCCAAGACAAGATGTAAAAATGATAAGTATCTATATATATAGCTTTCCTCTGAACTATGTGAATTGATATTGTGTTTGCTGGTGGTTGGTGGTTAATTAAGGGATGTTTGGTGACAATTACATCCATCATTCTGATTTATGTTTGGAATTGTCGAAATTTGACAAGTGGTACATATTAACTAGTCAAACATGTTTAGAATGTTGGATGTAATAACTAGAGAATTTGAGTTTTATTGTTTTTAGTTGGGATGTTTATTTTAGACTTGGAATGTAATGTCCGAATTGAGCTCTTGTTGGATTGAATGTTAGTAAATTTGGTATCAATGTATACCTCTATATTTTTACAAATTTGGTTGGATGTATTGCATATTGTTGGTATTTTTCTGGTTGAAAATGCAATTGGTTCCCTGGGCTATTAATAGTACCAGGATGGCATATGCAATTTACAGTACATATATTAACATCAGAATGGTAATTTAAAACCGATGTAAAAATGAACAAAAGACATCAGGTGAAACAATATTAAAAGAAAAAGAACTACAAAAACCAATGTCAAATAGTCATTTGACATCGGTTCTGTAAAAAAATCAATGTATTTTAAGCCAAATAACATCGAATTTTTAATAGCTGATGTCTTAAATTTTACAATATTAAAGATTAAACATCGGTTAGAAAAAAACATTGATGTTAAACTAAAGGATTTAACATCACCAAATGAACGAAACCGATGTCTAACCCATTATTTTACATCGGTTGATAAAAGTACCCGATGTCTGAATGACCATTTCACATCGGTCAGATAACATAACCGATGTCTGATCTAGATTTTCACATCGGTTTGTTTGAAAGATTTTTAAAAAAATATCTTTTAGAGCTTGTAGGTTTCATGTTTTAATGGATAATTACCCCATAATATACTCATATTCACCTAGAAATACTGTAATATAAGCTGAAATTTGTTGCAAAGACATCAGAATTATTCTTAAAATCGATGTATAGCACTGTAATAGACATCGGCTGTGAACCGATGTCAAAGCCTGATGACATTTAACATCACACGCGAAGACATTGGTTCAGTTTTTTTTTAACATCGGTTCAGAACCGATGTCTGATCCCATATTTTTAGTAGTGTGGGTCTGTCCAGTACCATGTACTCTCACATGTACCTATGTATTGACTTTAGTATCCCCATACTTATAACCAATTAGATGTGGTTATCTTGTCAAACAACATACTAGTCTATCTATGTATTATTATTGTCCTATATAATAATACTCGACTAGGGACCTTTAAGAATATGATATATTATATAATCTCAAGTTCAAGTCATGTACTTAAATTATACAATTTGTATCATGATTCTAAGGACATTTATTATGCTAACAAAATATCGCAGTAATTAAGGTCATAATAAATACATTTATTGAATGATCAACTGACATAAAGATTATAAAAGAATAATGTATTGCCTCTAGGGCACCTACACTAACATCCACATCCAGAATTTGAGTAGTTAGAATTTCAGCATTTATTGGAGAAACAGGTGGAATTGTCACATTTGCTTGTGATGCTTCCATATACAAGACAGATGGAATGTTCAGCCTGTGAATATCAATTTCAGGACTTAATCCTGAATCTTGAACTGGAACATTTTCTTTGATAGGAGAGTCAGGAGGTGTAATCACTGTGTCATGAACAGTGTTTTCAGGTGCTGGAAGGGCTTCAGTGATTGTAGGTTCTTTTGAGATAAGAGATTCCTGATCCCCTTCCTCAGAATCTGTAGCATCCTCAAATTCAGGATGTGCCATATGCCTTCCTGCTCTCATCTTCTTTGATCTTCTAGATAGTGCAGGAGTTGCTTGTGCAGCATCCAAACTTAAAGTTCTTTTCCTCTTTGAAATACTAGAACCCTCAGTTTCAGTTTCCTTCTGAGGAGTTATCTTTTCACCTGCTACTTCCTTCTGAAAAATTACATTTTTAGCTTCTAACTCTACAGGTTCTGATGTGGGAACGTGTACCTGTTCATCTTCATCAGATTCATCCCTTCGAATAATCCTTCTTTTTCTTCTTGGTAGAGATCTAGGCACAGAGTTATTCCTTTTAGGCCTAGAGGATGAGGTTCTGATTGTAGGTGTTGATGGTTGTTGTTGAGAAGTTGGAAATAAGTATTGATGGTAGGCTGTGCTGGTTGTGAGGATTGTGCTGGTTGGAAATAGGTTCTGATGGTAGGCTGTGATGGTTGTGGTTGTGAAGATTGTGTTGATGGAGGTTGAAAGGTGGTAGGTTGTGTAGGGGAAACATCAGGATATATGGTACTGTATGTGTGAGAATCAACATTTACTAAGAATTGTTTAACAGATAGAGGAATTTGGAGGGGTCTTAGTAAAGCCTTCTTATTATCAGTAGATAATAAGTCTGTGAAAGACCTTTTATGAAGTTTAAATGGTTCAATTGTCTCACTAAAGTTCTGAGGTGCATTAGAACAACAAAAACTGTATATAAGTTGACGGAATATAGCAAAATAAACTGTGTTGCTATCTTCTTTCATCCTATCACCTATAAAACCTAGCACAACACTAGAATAATCAAAATGAGTATGATTAATAAGAGCATACCCAATTTGCTAGCTCAGGATTGGTATAGCATCAAAGTTTGAACACTTGTTGGCCAAAGCTTTTATAATACAGTCAAAGAAAAAACTCCACTCCCTTATGATGTGGGGTCTCTTCAATTGTCCCAGCTTTGCCAAATACTTTTCATAGCCTAGATTTTCCATCATTTGTTGAAGAGCTGGCTCCTCAACTGATGAATTAAAGGTGCAATCTTCTGGAAAATGTAGTGCTTGGCGAACAGTTGACAAGGTCACCACATGCTCATCCGCCTATGTTGTAAAGAAAATACTTGGGGACCCATCATTTCCACCATCATCATAAATACTAGTCCTCCAAAATTCCAGTATTTGCTTGCCTGAGAGAACCTGGGGTTGGGTCAGTGCATAGCCTACTTCACTTTGAGCAAGAAAGTCTTGAACAAAATGAAGTTCTGAAGGAGCCTCATCCTTAGAAAGAATAGCCATGTAGTTATTAGGAATAAACTTGGCTTCATCATAGATTAGATCTTTGTGTGCCATTTCTGTAAAGAAATAAGTGAGAAACTGTGTGTTCGCAAGGTGTTTGTTAAAATGCCTGTAAGAAAGTCCGTCAGAAAATAGAGAGTAAAAGAGAGAGAGAAAGTAAAAGAATTAAGAGATAAAGTAAGAGAGAAAGTAAAATATTTGGGTAATCATTTGTCTCTAATATATATACTCTTTCCAGTCAAAGGCTCTTTGGAAGTAAAACAGACACTTTACACCTGTCATCCAGTAAATAGTCAAAGCAGTAGTTAGTGGGCACGGGAAATAAGCAGTAATTATTGCTCACATGTTGTTACCTAAACAAACACGTAACCCATAAACCAAATGATTATCACTGTTTTTATCTCACTTAATTATTTTCTGACAAAATATAACCGTTACAGTAAACACTAAAAATAAGCCAAGTAATTAAATAATGCCACGTAAGCATCAGAGTTTCCATCAGTATTTGTATCAGAACTTGACTATTATCAGAATTTAACGGTCATCAGAACATGGCTTCTGTACTCAAAAAGTGAAAGTTTGTTTCTGTGATTCTTCACACAAATACTAACTGGTTTCTTCAGAGTTTAATCATCAGAACTTTTATCAGAACTTGTCCTTAGAATTTATACAAATAATACTTAGCTGTTTGTCAAAAACAACTTAATTACCACAGTAATTTTCGTCATTCATATGGAGTGAGAGTGTGTGTATTTGCAAATGATCAGAAAATGATTAAAGTCTGATAAACTTAAGTATATCTTAGAAATAAGACATAACTAAGAAAAGTGCTTAAAATCTTTCTTTAATTTTGAAGTCTAATATAGAATAAATTTATGCAAGAGTCCACCTCAACTGTTTGTGCTCATTTTATGCATCTTTTGACATTCTTTTTATAGTGGCTTCTCAATGTGAATGAGTTACAACTGCGATAAGAATTTATGCTATTATCAGAATATTTCTCCAGTAATCAGAGAATGTGAAAAGTCACCAATTTTTTTTTGCTTTTCTAATGTATATAACTTAATACTAGCAATGTACTTGGGTCTTCCCTTTAACATATATTACTCTAGATCTCAAAAGAGTACCTGATTTCAATTGTTTGTTCTTTTCTTTTCTTCAGATAAGTGAGGCTTATCAAGCATGTAGTTCATCCTTAATATTTACTGACATCAGAATTTGACAGATGAGAAGCAAGAACCTAGTTTGTGACATATTAATAAGATACACAAAGTAAATTTGACTAAGCTCAAAATCATAATTTGCTTGTGTTTGAGATTTCCACATAAACAACTAATTCAAACATGGGATATATAATATCTTAAAGACTACTAGGTCAGCATCTAACAATTATTCCTCATTGGATTGAATAGTCATAAAACATTCAAAAAACTTTCAGAGTTTATAGAATCAGATCAGATAACAATCATTATTTAATATGTTTCTATTTTAAGCACAGATTACATAGAGATAAGACAATCTGTAAACACTGATCATAAAGTCTGATGCATGAGAACAAAAACTAAGCAGATTTTGAGAAAGAACCTGAAACCATCCCAAGTTCATTTACCAGTCTTGTAAAAGTAGCTTCACATAGTGGTTTTGTGAAGGTATCTGCTAGTTGTTGATCTGTTGGGATAAAATGCAATTCCACTGTACCTTCCATCACATGCTCCCTTATAAAATGGTACCTAATACTGATGTGCTTTGTCATTAAGTTTTGAACTGGATTACCTGTCATAGCAATAGCACTTTGATTATCACAGTAAATGGGTATTTTAGAAAATTCTAACCCATAGTCCAGTAGCTGATTCTTCATCCAAAGAATCTGTGCAAAACAACTTCCTACAGCAATATATTCTACTTTTGCAGTTGATGTGGAAATTGATTTTTGTTTCTTGCTAAACCAAGAAACCAATCTGCCTTCAAGAAATTGGCAGCTTCCACTAGTGCTTTTCCTGTCTATTTTGCATCCTGCAAAATCTGCATCTACGTAACCTATTAGCTTAAAATCTGATTCCCTAGGATACCATAATTCTAGATCAGTTGTACCCTTGAGGTACTTGAAAATTCTTTTCACAACTATTAGATGAGGTTCTCTTGGATCAGCCTAAAATCTTGCACAAAGACATGTAACATACATGATATCCGGTCTATTTGCAGTTAAATAGAGTAAAGAGCCAATGATACCTCTATAGTTAGTAATATCTATTGATGCTCCAGTATCTTTATCTAACTTTGTTGCAGTGGCCATGGAAGTTGATGTAGTAGAACTGTCTTGCATTCCAAATTTCTTGAGTAAATTTCTGGTGTACTTGGATTGACTGAAAAAATTACCTTCTTTAGTTTGTTTGACTTGAAGTCCTGGAAAATAGCTCAATTCTCCCATCATACTCATTTGATATCTTGACTGCATTATCTTGGAAAATCTTTTACAAAGTTTTGTATTTGTAGAGCCAAAGATGATATCATTAACATATATATGTACCAAAAATAAGTCCTTTCCATGCTTGAGTAGAATAAAGTCTTGTCAATTGTGCCTCTGTTAAATCCACTTTCTAGAAGAAATTGAGCTAAAGTCTCATACCATGCTCTTAAAGCTTGCTTAAGGCCATAAAGTGCTTTATTAAGTCTGTAGACATGATTAATAAATTTTAGATCTACAAATCCTGGAGGTTGTTCAACATATACCTCTTCTTCCAATTCTCCATTGAGAAAAGCACTTTTCACATCCATTTGAAAGACTTTAAACTTCTTGTGTGCAGCATAAGCCAAAAAGATTCTTATGGCTTCCAATCTAGTAACTGGTGTAAATGTCTCATCATAGTCAATACCATCCTGTTGAGAGTAACCTTTAGCAACCAACCTTGCTTTGTTTCTTGTAATTATGCCATCACTGTCAGTTTTGTTTCTGAACACCCATTTTGTACAAATAATTGCTTTGTTCTTTGGTCTTGCCACTAGGGTCCATACTTTATTTCTTTCAAATTCATTTAACTCTTTCTACTCTTCCTGCTTTGCTTGCACCCAATCAGCATCTTGAAGAGCTTCTTCCACTTTCTTTGTTTCAGTCTAAGATAGAAAGGAATGGTAGGGACATTCATTTAATGTTGTTGTTCTAGTTCTGACACCTGCTTCAGGACCTCCAATTATTAAGTTAGGTGTGTGTGCTTTAGTCCACTTCCTTGCAGATGAAAGTTGATCTCTAGAACTAGATCCTCCCCCATGATCCATGCTGTCTCCATCAGCATTTTCTGATGCTCCCCCTGTAGTTATGCTCTCTGAGACTTCAAAATTTGAGTTGGATCCTTCAGGAATTGAAGAATCAGAGTTTCCAGAATTATCAGAATTTGGCTAATCAGCCTTTGATGAATCAGAACTTGAAGAGCCAGTGATAGGTTCTGATACTTCTTGAGAGTCTTGAGATGTGGTATTTTCATCAGCTTGCTCCCCCTGAACAGGTGCACTTTCCTTTGGAGTAGTTACCACAGTTTCAATGACATCAGAATTTAACCCGTCAGAACTTACAGGATCAGGATTTAGGTCATCAGAACTTACAAAATCAGGATTTAAATCTTCATTTTTAAATCTCAGCTGATCATGATCATTGAAATCTTCAAGTCCAGTAATCTTCTTATCATCAAAAGATACATTGATATATTCCATGACAACCCATGTGCTTCAATTGTAGACTCTGAAGGCTTTTATAAAAAGTGGATATCCAACAAAAATTTCTTCATCAGCTTTTAGATCAAATTTTGATAGCTGTTCAGGATGAGTCTTAAGAACAAAACACTTGCATCCAAATACATGAAAATATTTCAGATTTGGCTTCTTTTTCTTCACAATCTCATATGGTGTTTTCCCATGCTTGTTTATGAGTGTAGCATTCTGTGTAAAACAAGCAGTCTGCACAGCGTTAGCCCAAAAGTAGGTTGGTAGCTTTGCTTCATCAAGCATTGTTCGTGCAGCTTCAATAAGAGTCCTTTTCTTTCTTTTGATAACTCCATTCCGCTGTGGAGTTCCAGGTGCAGAAAATTCCTACTTTATTCCATGCTCTTTGCAGAACTCTTCCATGATTAAATTCTTGAACTCAATGCCATTATCACTCATTATTATTTTAACAGAATCTTTGACCAACTTATCCAGTTGTCTAACATGATTAGTTAGAGTAGATGCAGTTTCATTCTTCTTGTGCAAAAAATATACACATGTGTATCTTGTGAACTCAAAAATTGAGGATTCAATTTTGCTCTTGAATGAAGATTTACTTTGTTTTCCCTTTTGACATGAATCACAAAGGCCATCAGGAGCAAATACTGATTGTGGCAGTCCTCTCACTAGATCTTTTTTTATTAGCTCATTTATGTTGTTGAAATTTAAATGAGAGAGTCTCTTGTGCCAATTCCAGCTTTCTTCAGTTGATGCTCTGCTTAACAGACAGGTTGCAGAACCATCAGAGTTTGTTGAAAATCTGGCTTCTTAAATGTTACCATATCTGTAACCTTTCAGAACCACTTTGCCTGTAGAATTACTTACAACTTTACAGTGTTCTTCAAAGAAATCCACATGATAACCTCTGTCACAGATTTGACTCACACTTAGCAGATTGTGTTTAATTCCAGAGACAAGAGCTACTGTTTCAATGATGACATTTCCAAGATTGATATTTCCATATCCCAGAGTTTTTCCCATGTTGCCATCTCCATAAGAAACTCTCGGGCCAACTTTCTCCACAAAGTCTGATAGCAGGGCTTTATTTCCAGTCATATGTCCTGAACATCCACTATCCAGAACTAGGATGTTTTTCCTGTTGCCTTGCAATCACAAAGACCACTAATGGTTAGTTTTAAGGACCAAGACTTGCTTGGATCCTTTGGCCTTTTTAAGTTTGTTAGCATTTACAGCGGATTTAATTTCAGAGTTTTTGCTAACGTGCTATTTATCAGACTTTATATGAGACTTTGCATCAGACTTTACACTAGAAGGAATTACACTAACTTTCTTTAAAGAATGTTTTATTTGTTAATAATCATAGTACAAACTATGATATTCCTTATAAGTATAAATGGAATGCCATAAACTACCACAATAAAAACAAGGATTTTGTGGTTTAAACCTATCAGACTGACTCTTAACTCCTGATCTAGGAGGTAAAGAGTTTATATCTTTATTTTTCCAACAAAAAGAAAAAAGATAGTTAGAGTTTCCACAATTATAACATTTCTTTCTATGAGCATTAGGAACAGGCATATAATTATTGCTTTTATTTACACCTTCCTTTCCATTCCTATTTTTCCTAGCTTCCTTTACCTTGTTCATATTTCTAGTCTCATTCAGCTTATGCTTAAGCTACTTCTTTGTCATCAAACCTATGTTTACTAAAGTTGGTTTGTCCTGTTTTAATTTGTCAGAAGTTAACTTTTCTTTGATTTCAGTCTTAGAATCCTTCATCTTTTCAGAATCAGACATTACAGTTTTTGCTACAAACTTAACAGGATTGACTTAAGGCATTTCAGCTTTCTTGGTAAAGTTTGATTTAGATGACACAGTTTCATTTTCTTCTTTATCATCTTCATAACCTAAGCCCTCTTTCCAGTTTCCACTACTTACACTACGCCATAAGTGGGCTACTATAAAGCAAGTGTTACAAGGAGTGTTACATTAGTTAAGAGATTTTTGGCCTATTGTAACACCTCTTTTGCAGTGTTACAATAGCTATAAAGCTAGTGTTGTGAAAAATTTCCGGTGTTGCGAAAAATTTTCGGTGTTGCATAACATGTAACACCAACAACTGGTGTTACAATAGATACTTTTTAAATTTTTAGAAATATTAAATTAAAAATATTATCATAAATTAGTATTAAATTATATTCAAATTTACTAGTGAATGATCAATTTAACAAAAAATATGATTTAAATCTAGAATTTCATATACATAAATTCAAAGTTTTTTTTTATTTTCCTATTTATCTGAAATTACTTATATTTTTTTATTTAATAAATAATATTTTAATAAGTAAAATTAAAAACTAAAATAAAATAATTAAAAAATGATAAAATTTTACTTGGTGAAATATTGGGCGGCATTTTTCCCACCCAAATAAATGATTGAGTTAAAACAAACTCAGACCTCAAGACTATTTCTCCCTGACATTCTTTCTCGCTCACACCGCTCTCTCTCAAACCTCACCGACCACTGCATGACGCCTCTCTACAATCATATCGCACTGACTCTACAACCTCGTTATATGTTTAAGATCTCAATTAAGTCAAGGGATGGGGCTGGTTTTTTGAAATTAGGGATTTGAATTTGAGTTCAAAATATGGGGTTCTTCATTTTTGAATTTAATTAGGGCTCATATTTACTTGAACTTCAACTAATCGTTCTTTATTTATGTGTGCAGGACTTCTTCGGGTCTTTGAATTTATAATAGAAAGTGATGAAGTTGAAAGAGTCACCTCATTCCAACATCAATTCGACAAACAAATTGCTTTTCAGGTACTCTTTCTCTCTTCTATATTGTTTTCTGGCAAGAGATAGAGGGGGAGAAAGAGAGGGGGAGATGGAGAAGGAGAGGAGAGGGAGAGCGAGGGAGAGAGAGAGAGAAAGAGAGAGAGGGAGAGGAAAGCGAGGGAGAGAAGGAGAGAGAGAAGGAGAGAGTGAGAGGGATGGTGAGAGAGGAGAGCGAGGGAGAGAAGGAGAGAGAGGGAAATTGAGAGAGATTATGCATACAAATATACACGTACCAGAGGACTCGCTAGAGAGTGAATTATTGTTAATTTATTAAAAGGTATGTTTCTCTGTCGTTTATGATTGTTAATTGTCTCGTGTTCTGTATATATTTGTGTATTATATGTCTACATGAGATGAATGTGAATTTAGCTGATATGTATATGAATTGAATATGAAATTAGTTGATACGTTTATGAATGCGATGAAAATAAAATTAGCTGGTATCTATATGAGTTGGATTTGAATGTAGGCATTTAATTAGCCGGAAAAGTGATATATTCATTTACATATATGAGTTGAACAGAAAGCTAGCTGATAAGACTATGTACTGTTGTACACTACACATATTTGCATTATGTATATAATGTAGCAGTACACTCACCATAGAGCTGATTAATTAACTTTAATTCTTTAAATAAAATAGATTTTTCAATTGTTTTGTGGATGTTCTCAGTATGTACAGGTATATAATGAGATGAATGTGAATTATGCTGATATGTTTAAGGTTCCGCAAGGTAATGTTGATCAGTTTCTTATAAAAGTAGCACTAACGGATGAATTTAGATATGTTCTTTTTATTTGGTTGATCCTGATTGGTTGATTTGTTTAGCTGCGTAACATGAATTTCTGGATAATTTGATAGAGCATCTGCAATCTATACATGGTCAAAGTTTAAGGGTCTAACCATCAAAATGTTGATTTGTAAGTTATAAGTTACTTCAAAGATGCTTATACATTAGTTCCTGATAATTTTAGGCTTTAGAAAAATGTCAGCAGATTTAGCTGAGGTCGCAGTTGCTCACTGCCGGTTAATTGTATTTTCCAAGTAAGCTTCTTATACTCATTTTCAGTTCAGTGAGGCTGCTAATTACTCTTCAGTTTTTAAAATACATCTAGACTTCTCTAAATTGTCCCATCTAAAAAATAGGTTTATACCTAATTTGTTTAAATATTACACATGCAGCATCTATTATCTAATTCGACACCCCCTCAAGATTCATCGCATGCAGTGAATTATAAATGATATTGTTATCATATTTTAGCGAATACAAGGGCTATCACGCAAAATCATGATTCATATATACATTTACTAATATATACTCTTGCATATCATAAACTTAAATATACTAAGGTTTTTTTCTGCAGGTTCATTGATTCATCCATTGCTATAAAAAACTTCTACTGAAATATTGACCTAAATAGGCACATAATTAGACTGTGAACTGATACAAAGATTCTTGAATTCTTAGTGAGTTTTTATTTACACATATTTCCACTTTTCAACATAGGTACATGATTACCTGTCGTGATCTTTGATAGTTAAGGCTTGTAAAGATGAAATTATGTGATACATTTGTTCTGGACTCCTCACAACGGATTAAACTGTGATGTCCAGGCCATGACAGTGCTTGTAGCCTTTTTTACTTCTAATGTCGTGAGCTATATTTGATATCAAGTTTCAAGTACATTCTTTTCTCAAACTGAAAAAGATTGTTATGTAATGAAACTTTGTAATATTTAGCAACTATGATTGCTAGGCAAGTTGTATATTATTACTGTTTAACATGAGAAGACAAGTTTAAATCGATATATCTAAAATAAATCAGATTTCCCCAAGTTGTATATTATTTTTTTTTCATGATACATCTGTCATAAGATTTTCAATTCTGAAACTTCTAAAACCAGGTTTATCGGATTTTATATACAAATTCTAGAATGGTCTTTTGGTACTTGGATCAGGGGGTGTTCAAAAGCTGTGGATGTGGGATTCTGATGAACAGAATCCAAGTGGAAAAGGTACTAAAAGATTTACAAGAATGACTTATACTCAGTGCCTGCTAGGCTACAGGGTATGTTTAGATACGCAGTAGTTACTCTGTTTAGATATGTTTAGATAGACTATTAATGTGTTGATTAGCATATATTGTTTGTAAGATGAGTAGAAGTTGTAATGAACGATTTAGTTAATGTATATACAATGTTGAGACTAATGAGGTAATATTTGTAATTTGTCTCATCAAAATTGATTTTAATAGTACTGTGTTGACTTGCGTAGGTAAAATCTGTACTGAATATCATGATTTCTTCAGGAGCTGATGCTCATGTAAGTTACAGATTTCTGTATTTACTCATAAGGATGTGAGTGCGTGTTAGCATCAATTTAAAACAGAAGCAACGGAAACTTGACAGTGGAGGAAAATCTTTGGTTTAGTGCAAGATGCAGGTATGTCACCCAATGCTGTTCGTGCCAAATCGTGCTTCGTGGTGTATCTTAATTTTTATTTTGATAACATCTTTAACTGATTTTATGCACGTGGTAATCTAATAATGTAGTTTACTCTTGTGCATATGTATATTACCTGTTAGTTTGCCAAAGGCATAAAAGGTTTTAGTTGCTGAAAGAGTTATTGTATCTTTCGGGCTATCAAATGTGAGGGGTTCCATTGTTGGGATAGTGGAGAAGCAAGGAATCTCTAGGGGCAGAGAAAATGAGTAAATGTTGGGCTGGAAATGGTTATGGAACTTTCTCTATTGATCTTATATGAGCCTACTTCTGGCTTGGATAGTTCATCTTCTAGTCTACTACTGAAAGCACTTCGCCGTGAAGCTGCTGAAGGAGTAAATGTATACATGGTTGTACACTAACCGAGGTAAATACTACTTCAAAATTTTCCAAAAGCATTGCTTTTGATAGGATTCTGTTGACATGCGAGTTCATGTCATGTAGTCTTCAAACAATGAATAATGTTCTGGTACTTACTTTTTGCTAAGCTAATTGCTATTTCATATGCTTCAGCTACACCTTGTATAAGATGTTTGATGATTTAGTACTTTTATCAAAAGGTGGTCTTACTGCATATCATGGGCCAGTGAAGAAGGTAGATGAGTACTTTGTTGGGCTTGTACTTGTACTTGTCAGATATGTATATGAAGCATTGATAGTTGGGAAAAATGAAAATCTTTCCTGTTACAACTACCAACTGGTCATTTTCCTACTGATGATGCACGAGTACAGTTTCATTCTAATCATGACCGGGTCAGTCGATACAAGTACATTAATTCAGGAAGTAGATTTGATATAAGGTCTCACTAGGAGAAAACGCTTCTAATGAATGAAATCATGACCGGTTTAGTGTATACGAGGTCAGTAGTCTCAAAGATGACATTGGATTTTTTAGAGGATAGTGGGTGGTACAAAGCTAATTATAGTATGGCTGATCATCTTGAATCGAGCCACAACCCAAGTATAATTTTTGTGACCTCTCCTTGCAATAACGGAGCATATTACTATAATTGGACGCAGTTATCAGGATGTACATACAGTAGGAAGGTTGAGGGGAATGAACTAATTGCCAAACTTAGAGTTAATTATGTAATTTCTTTTATTATACTTGTGATAACAACTTTGTTGTTTTCAATACTTTTTAAATGTTACATATGCCTATTATAGTGTAATGTATATTTTAATTTAGTGTTATATTACAAATTCTACTATTACTTAATTCAAAAGATTTGTGTTACAATTGACAGAACAGACTGTTACAATAAATTATATGGGACCCACAGGTGGTCCCACTTATGCAATCTTGATCAAGTTATTGTATCACTCATTTTGTGTTACATTTGGGCCTGTTGGTGTTACAGTATGTGCCTATTGTAATGTTTTCCTCTTTGTTACAATATATCAGTGCAGTGTTACATTAGGGTATCTATTGTAATGCTCGTATATGTAACGCCCCCTGGTGTTACAATAGACCCATTGTAACGCTTTTAAGGCCTATTGTAACACCATTTAGGCATTACAATAGCCCACTTATGGTGTAGTGTTAATATATTCTGAGTTGTTCTACCAGAGTTATTCCAAGTCCTGATGATTTCTCTTTTCTTTTCTAAATCAGATTTAAGAGATTTATTCAGTTTTAGCACTTCATCTCTAACATACAAAGCCTCATCTCTTTTCTTCTAAGTTTGATGAAATATAACTAACTCATTTTCTATGTAGTCATTTCTATTTCTAAGAGCAAGACTTTCAGATGGTAATCTTTCATTTGTTAAAGTATAAACTCTAAAACTAATGAACATGGTTTTAAGATATAATCCCACCTCAGTAATATCATCTCTAAGAAAAGCAAGAGTGGTTTCAGGTACCTTCAATTTAGCAGCATCAGAACTGCTATCAGCATTTGCCATCGAGGCATAGTTCTCCTCATCTTCAGAATCTGAAGTGTCTACCCAGTTTTTCTTCTTTATGATAAGTGCCTGGCCTTTATCACCTTTTCCTTTCTTGCAGTTAGGAGAGATGTGGCCTCTTTTACCACAATTGTAGCATTTGACATTTGAGTTGTCTCCTCAATCAGACTTTCCTTCTTTGCCTTCAGACTTTCTGAACCCTTTCTTTTCAGAACATCCATCTTTCCTAGAAAACTTCATGCCCTTTCTGAATTTCTTGTAGGTTATCTTTGTGATACCCTTCACCATAAGAGCACACAGCTGCATCATCTCTGCATCAATATCCACTTCAGATAACAGTTTCTGAATTATTATCATCAGAAACTGATGATTCTGAATCAGACTTTGTGATGAGAGCTTTTCCTTTGCCCCCTTTGAGACAACCACTTTAGGAGATTCCTCCTCACCTTTAATAGCAACTTTCTTTGACTTTCTTCCATGCCTTTTGCTCCTTTGATCCATCTCAAGTTCATGAGTTTTGAGCATACTGTAAATTTTATCAAGAGTAGTTTCAGTAAGGTCATAGTTGTCTCTTATGGTAGTAGACTTCAAATCCCAATTTTCAGGAAGAGCTAAAAGGAATTTTAGATTTGAATCTTCAAGATCATATTCCTTATCCATCAGTAACAGATCATTCAAGAGTTTGGCAAATCTTTCATATATATCAGTTAATGACTCATCAGATTTTGAGTCAAAGTGCTCCTACTCCTGTGTGAGTATTGTCTTCATGTTCTTTTTGATGGCTTCAGTTCCCTGACAACTTGTCTCCAAAGCATCCCATATCTCATTTGCAGTCTTGCATCCAATTGCCCTGTTTGATATGACATTGTCAATTGCACTATACAGCAAATGCCTTACCCTTGCATCCTTGGTAATAGATGAGATGCCTTCAGCTGTGTAATCACCTTTCTCCCTTGGTATAACCTTTGCTGGTTGATCAGCAACTGCAACTGAGAGCTTGGTAGGCATATATGATCCATCATTAATTCTATCAAGATATTCTGGATCTATGGCTTCCAGAAATATAGCCATCTTTACCTTCCATATAGGATACTCAGATGCTCTCAGTATGGGAACCCTAATAGTTTCATATCGACTGTGGGTTTGATTGTTTTGAGTGTCTTGAGTTTTGGTGGGCTTGGTTGGAGTTTGTGTTTCTTCAGACATGATTGTAAACCGGATCTTACTGTTTGTATATCAACAGAGTAGCTCTGATACCACTTGTTAGGTCACACAATGCTATAGAACGGGGTTGAATATAGTGTTTATACAATCAAATCGATTTATCAACACAAGTATATAACAATAATCAAGTATATTCAATATAATAAACTTTGTTACAATAGAATAGTTGTTCTCTCTCAGTGATGAACAATATCACTAAGAGCTGTTAGGGTTATAATGAATAATATTCTCTCGTGAATGATAACACATATAGTGTAAACCCTAAGCTGTGTTTATATAGTACACAGTTACAAGATCTCTTCTAATTGATATGGAATATAATTTTTTCTCCTAAAATATATCAATCAGATATTATCTTCTACAAGTCTTTTAGTCCTCTAACTCTCCATGCATATCTTCTACTATTTTAGTCACGATCATTTCCTGTAAACCAACTGATTTCCTTATCTGAAGTATCCGCACTTAAGTCATGAAATAAATTCTGACGGCCTTAAGTTCTGATATAAATTCTGGCTTCAGTAAGTTTTGATTTCCAGTAGGTCCTGATATTAAGTTCTGAAACTAAACACAACAGATTAGACATGACATCTCAAATATATCTAACAAACAACTATTGTCAACCTTGTTGCTATGAAATATTCATTTTTCTAGCTCTAATCGCAGGTTTGATTTTAGAATACTTCTTTCTCTCCCTCTCCTCTTTCTCTCTCTACAGGATCGAGTGTGTGTATAGTGACGAGTGTGTATCGTGTGTATATATACTTTATTCAAGCATTATAGAATAGATTTTTAATTTTGTAAAACTAGTCTTCAAGTTTATTGTAATTAAATAATGCCACTAAATAGTTGATTATATCCTGGTTGTTAAAAAAATGGACCGTTAACATGATTATTCTGCATAATTTTTTATATAAAAAGATCTCCATAAAGTGCGTTTCTCACGACTCGCGCCACTGGCATGATCTATGTTGCCTTACTGTTTATTCGCTTCACCAAATTCACATGGCAATCAAACAAACCCTCCAGTTATTAGAGCATTTGCCCTTCTTTTTAATTCATTCAGCAACCTTAATGAGGGGTCCAAGAAAAATTGACTTACAACTCCGCTTTTTTTAAGTCCATCAATTATTCTATCAATCTATTAAATATAAATTATTAAATATAAATTGATTTGCAAAGGACTTTGTTTTCTCTTTCATGTGATAATTTTCCGCCTTCTTTTTTAGTGATTTTATGTTTTATATTAAAATATCAAATTTAAAATAAAAATAATTCAACCATTTTTATTATAAAAGTGAAGTAACATTTTCAACGACATAATATTTCAGTACGTGATATTGAATAAATATTCAAGTATATATTAAATCACTAAAACAAACATATAAAATACAACTATCACACCATAAACAAAAATATTACACAATATTAAATGAGAACTAAACTATTAATATTATATCCATTATATTTATAATAAGCTTATAACCGGTGTGATGGTACTTGCCTCTTTTGAACTAACCCTAATAAACTTTATGCATTATATTTGTATGTTTATTATGCCCATATGTATTTTTTAAACTCATCGTATCTCATAATTTGGTCCAGAAGTGGATATTTTATTTAGAATAAAATTGTGTTATATACTCTATATTATATTTGGTCTAATCCAAACCTAAAAAAAAGTTCAGTAAAAAAACTTAATAGAGAGTTATAGAACTAGATTTCAAAATATATAATGAACTTTTTTTTGTTATGGAGGTTCAAATCTTGTTTTTTGATACTTGAAAATCAGTGGAGAGCTGGCAAATACTTCATCACACTACGATTGGATTTTTAATATTAAAATTTTAACTTTTAATTTTAAAGTCCATTTAACGGCCCCAAATATTTTCACCCAAGGTCTACGAATTCTCATAAACGACCTAGGCCCGGTCTATAACTATGAGTAGGGTTGTAAATCAACCAAATTGTAGAGAACATAAGTCTTGACCATTCAATTATTAGCTTGAAAATGTATTAAAGCCAAACTCTATCTTTTATTGAGTTAAATTTTTTGTTCATTTATCGACTAATTAATAAAAAAGATATCTGCGAACATGTTCTTGAACATCTCACGAATTATCATTCAATGAAAAACTCATGAATATTGTTCAAGAAATGTTGATTCTAAACAACTTAGTTTACAAACTCGTTCTCACACTTAGTCTCACTTATTTCTTTTTAATATAAATATAAAATATAAAATAAAACTTTTAAAAAACTTACAATAAAATGAATAAGTTTGATGATTTAGCATTCTTATTGTAAATAATATGGAGAAAATAATTTTTTAATCACTCAACTATTTATTTTTTAAAAAACCTACCACCTAGATCACATTTTTATTTTTTTGTCACTAACATTACTTTTGTTTTGAATTCTACCCCATTTCTTTAATTTTGACTTCTTTTCGATAAAACAACCGAAAGCGAAGTAAGTGATGCCGGAATATGGGAAGCCCAGAAAGCGGCACCGTCCAAACCAATTTATGATCAAATCGACTCTATTTTATATGATTTTTCAGTGTAAATCACTCTATAAAAACTGATCAATTCATATCTAGTAACAACAATTATAACCAAAGTGCTTCTCGATTATTACGTCGAGTTCCAGTAAAAAATTCCGATGACTTTAAAATTCGATAATAGCAAAATGTATTCAAAACTCCATAAAATTTAGTACATATGAACCAATATACTACTACAAGACTATTACACCAATTGATATTAACAAATAATCAATTAATCATTTAAAAAAATGAAGAACACAAGTGGCTTCTACTTTTCCGGTAAACACAAAATTATAACACAAAATGATGAAATAAGTACATGCAAACTAAAAATTGAACGATCTATACATTCATAACTTCAAAATTAATGAATGAATAACAAAAATAAAATCTTAAAAATAATGTTTTTTAGAAAATATTAACAGAATCGTTTAAAATGAAAAAGAAATGTAACGTTAGTGACAAAAATATGTAAGTTGGGCGGTAGGTTTAAAAAATATATATAATTGAGTGATAAAAAAATCATTTTTTCCTAAATTATGTTATTTCCATTCAAAATATTGATATGGATACAAATATACGAACACAAATTAAATATATATATATATATATATTTACAATCTACCATGTACTGTAATTTAAATCTTCAATGCAAAAAACTATAAACGTAATAAAAATGAATAAATGGATAATATAAATCTTATATTGTAAGCGTTTGTCGTTTACGAGAAAATTTAACTAGCAATTCATATACTTATTCACCAGCTATACAAGCGAGCATATAAATAAACTTACTCACAAGTCTATTCACGAACGTTGTTATTGAACTTGATCGTGATTTTTCTCGATTTATATTGTGCTCAAGTTCATTTATATACAAATCGAGCCTAATAATTCTCTTCATGTTTGAATCATTAATAACCCGAACCGAACACCGAACTGTTTGTGAGCATATCGACTTATTTACAACCGCATGAGAGTATATTATGTTAAATTACAGTAAAATGAACATGCGAAATTCTGTATAACGTTAATATTTTTTAATTAAAGGTTTCATCAACTTTTATCTATCCAACTTTTATTTTAGATTTAATGACCTTTTGGCCCTTAAAGATTGGGCTGTTGTAACCATCATCCCCAAATTTATGAAGTCATACCTTTTAAATCGTATAGTATAAGTCTTCGTACCTTTTAACCATTTTCAGCAATAAACTGACATATAGGAAAATATCGGAAGGTAAAACCTTTTTTTACTAAAATTGTTCCCTGGCAATTGAGTTTTTATATACATTTTGAACCCTAAACATTCTAAGACTTTAGATGCTGCAAAATTAAACATCATAAACTTAATTACAGTGGCGGTTAATAATTTTCGGGCTTAGATTGTGTGAATCATTCAATGTCGGGTATAGCAACGCAACCATTCTTGGTATTTCTCTTATTCTCAGTTTATGTTTTACAGATAAATATTTGCCATTTTGATGAGTTGGTTGAATGTTATGCTCAAAACTTTGTATATATGTGTGTCAGTTAATGTTTAGATTTATTGTGTGTACCCGGTTATTCATAACCTTTAAGTTATCTGTATATTAAACCTAATGATAAAATATGTAGTCGGATGTTTATATTTATGTTTTAAATATGTTTATATCCATTTATTTTCTATTAAAGGTGATGATGTTTTAAGTATGTGTTTATTTCAAGGAGGGAAGTTAAAGTGAATTCCCAGAACTGAATATGTATGTGTAAAGCCATTGTGTTTCATTTCCAAGACCTTGATGAAATTACTTTGAAAAATATTAGAGGGTGGACAAATGTATTGGGTTATGAGAGCTTTGATTCTTTGTATTACAGACTGCCTAAGCAAGAGTTGAATGTATATTCACCATTCAAATGAAAAATAATTGGTACCATTTGAAGGTCAAAATGTTCAAAGCAGGTGTGAAGGAGATGATAGCAATGATGTACGAGATTGGATTGATGAAATTAAATACTATGACTTTGCTAATAGTGACTACTCCATGACAGATGATGACCTTCTTTTTAGTAAGAATGTTGAAGAGGAAGTGGAATGGTTTTGTAGACTTAGGTAAGGACTTGGTTTAAGTTAAAAGAGAGAGGTTGAGAAGGATGTGGACATGCAGGTTGATGATGATTATGATAGTTATGATTGGAAAGCTTGGCAGATAATGAATTTCAAGATGAGTTTCTTACTCAGAAGAGGGAGAAAGCATTTCCAATGTTTGAAGAGAAAGAAAAGCCAAAGTCGAGAGTTCGAATGATATTCAATAATTACAAACAGTGGAGGGAGGAAATACAGAACCATAGTACTAGTGAGAGGAGGGTCATCGGGATCTCTAAAAGTAACATAACCAGGATTAGGGCTGTGTGTCAACCACCATGCCCTTGGATATTATTTTCATCATTAAATTTTGACAAAACCATGAAAATAAAAATTGTGGGACTAGGTATATTTTAATTCTTTTCTTGGTTTTCTCTATTATAATTATATGTGTGTGTATTAGCTACTAACTGACCATTTCTTTATTACATTGATAGACCATACATATACTAGAGAGTAGACGGGGTACCCTTCATT
The DNA here is from genome assembly GCF_009905375.1 of Apium graveolens. Lineage (NCBI taxonomy): Eukaryota > Viridiplantae > Streptophyta > Magnoliopsida > Apiales > Apiaceae > Apium > Apium graveolens. The sequence goes on from NW_027417448.1 coordinate 51,206, forward strand.
AATTCTGGGTTTTTATATAGAAAATACTCCCCAGAATCTTGAATTAATCCAAACTGTCCAATTAAAGTCTTTCATATCTCATGGAAGATCTGTTATCATACCAGGTGCACTTATAGAAGCAATATAGAAGATCAAGAATGAAAAGAAAGACAAAAGTGGAGGACCTTCAACAAAGAATAAAAAAGACACATGAGATGCAACTTTTTCACTTTAATCTAGTGATGCATTTATGCAGTTTTAATTGATGCTAAAGCAATTTATCACAATTTATGTTTACAATTGTGATAATTTCATTATAAATTTTGATTACAATGTTGGAAAATTTAGTTAGATTATATTTCTTAGTGTTTGATTCCACTTCATTGATAATTTCATTATAAATTTTGATTACAGTGTTGGAAAATTTGGACTACCTAGTCATACATCAAAAGCTACATTACTACTACAAAGGTTTCATTTAGGTAGATCATATTTCTTAGTCTTTGATTCCACTTCATTAGTCATCAGTACAAACAACAAAATGACTACAATAATGACCATATACATTAAAATGGGGTTTCTCTTCTTCACCTTCATCTCAGATATAACTTCTAATTTCATAAAATTATCCTCTAACTTCTCTATTTTTCCTCAAGTTCGGGAAATATGGTTCTTGACCTTGGGCACAAAGGGGGGTCGAACCATAGATTGAAATTACATAAATTCCCCATATCATCGTGCCAAAAAATTGGGAAAAAGTTAAATAACCATTAAACAAATATAACCTCATGTCATGTACAAATTTACTTACCCCGAATCAGAAAAAACCATAGATACACCTTCCTGGATTCGCATCTGTCAATGAGTTCTTAGCACTGATGTGGTTCCACACTAACAATTAAGATTCATGCTCAAGAATTATTTAATAAAATATATATCAATATATATATGTGTGTGTGTCTAATTATATAACCACAGGGGCTGTGGGGTTTTGCGGGAGCATTTTCTCAATTTTGGAGGGAACAATTTTAGTAAAAGATGATTTTACCCTCCGATATTTGCCGATATATAATTTTATTGTTGAAAAGGGTAAAAAGGAAGGAAAACTAATACCATAGGTGTAAAAAGGCATGACTTCATAAATTTGGGATATATTTGGGAATAATAGGTATAACAGCCCATACTTAAGGGTCGAAAGGTCACTAAGGCTTTATTCTAATGTATATTTAATTTTTTATAAGAAAAATGTGGCAACTTTATTTATACGTTTTTCTTATAGGTAAAGGTGGAACTAATCTTGAAGATTTAACAGGCAAGCTATTTGTTACTGTTGTGTAGAAAACTTAGTTTGTGTTTGGATTAAATTGTGTTTGGCCTCTAGGGGGATGCGAGTTTGGGTGTCAAGCTCCCTAGAAATAGCTTACTGGCCTTTTCTTTCATCTCAATCATAATCTCTTCTCTGTATCGTCAAAGTAAGGGAATTCTTAGGACTAAACACATGTCGATTAGACCTGTTATTGTCGTTCCATGTGCTGTTATTGGCATTCTTACCGGGACTGTTAATTATTTATATTCCTATGGCATATCTCGTCTTCCTATATCGATCACTGCACTTATAACTACTACTCAATTGGCGTTTACTAATGGATTTACATTTCTTTTGGTTATGTATTGGAGATGTGCTTCCTGCATTTCATACTACTTCTAATCGTCCTGCTAACGAGCCCAATAAGAAACTTTTTTTTTTGCATGATAATGACTCTTACAATATCAAGAATTCACGGACAAAGAAAACTCCTCGGCCAATGGATATCCCCCATCCACTACTTCTACTTTCGTTGATCGTAATCGTATATATAGCCATGACTTATCGTAAATGCCAAAGCAGATCCTTTCCCCCCAAAGAGGATAACCCACCAGATTACAGGACAAGTGATCCCAAGTGTAGAAGTGCAAAGTATGAGATAACCCTAGAGTCTCCCATCGAGGACAACCCTTCGAATACGGAGACAAGGCTTATAGAGCATACACTGGATATGTCCTAAGTCCAATCATGTATTAGGATTTTTGAATAACTTTTTATGTAATCTGTTTTGATTTCATTGATATTAATAAAAGACTTGTTTTGTTTTTATTACGGGCTCTATCTATTTAAGTGTTTAAATAAGATATACCATAGTTTAGAGTAAAGCTTTTTATGGATTATGATGAGATCATAATAGTGAGACCTAAAAGATGATAACTCTAAACTTAAATAGTTCCTGGTCATAGAATTACTAACTGGTAATTAATAATCCGCAAAGATCGGTACATACTATGCTTGCTTCATTATGAAGGATGTCTGTTCTCATAGACATTTGTGTGGTGACACTATAGCTAGTATGTAGGTGCTTATTATAGAATAAGTTCACTGAACATGACTCGCCGAGCTGAACAACTGATGGAGTTCACTCACGTGTCAATAGTTGTTCATATAGTGATAGTTGTACAAGTATCCTTAGACTTGAGGTCATCATAGTCATCTTGTGTACACTGAACTATGCTTTGGTTTAGTTCTTAGTCTCCAGGGACAATTATTAGGGCTCTACTGGGTATAGGAATTTGTACACAAAGATAGTGTATGATCAATAAAAGATCTACCCCTTCCAGTGAAGGTAGCGAATGTTCAAGGCTGATCCACTTATGCTAGTTCAGGAATCTCTGGCCAGAGTGAATGAAATTAGAAAGGAGTTTCTAATTTGCATAGAACTAAGCATAGTAAATGGTAAGCAAGTGATTGAATTAGATAGGCTTGACACGAGATCCATGCCTTGTATTTAATCAGGACATTGTAGGGTAGAAGGAGTTTATTGTACGGTAACTATTCACTAAATAAGTTCTTGGTATTCTAAGCAGTGAATTCATATTATCCGGATAGTCGTGATATGTTGAGAAGTATCCCTCACGATGTAGAATAAATATGATTAATTAATTAATCATATTTAATAAATTAGAGAATTTATATAAATAATGATAAAATAGTTTTATTATTATTTATTTCTACTACCGGCTTAATATTGAACCTACATGGTCACACCATAAAAAGAGAATGATTTAATGGTGGAGGAATTAATTATAAATGGTTGATAATTATTTATTTATGAAATAAATAATTAATTGGAAAATTTAATAATTAATTAAATGAGATTTAATTAATTATAAATTAATTAAGAAAAGTTCTTAATATTATTAATTAAAGGATTTAATTTTTGGAAATTAAATCAAGAGAGAGAATTATTTCTAAAGTGTTTAGAAAAAAGGATTAATAATTAAAAGATGTTTTAATTATTAATGAGAATAATAAATGGGATAATAATAATAATATTTATGGGAAAATTTCAGCTGAAAATTTTGCCTATAAATATACTATTATAGACCCTATTTTTATTCGTACCCAAAAACCCAAAAATTTAGAAAACCCAATTCTCTCCACCTCATTCCTCCTCCTTTACATCGTTTTCTTGGTGGATACCAGTGGAGTGCTTCACACTTGAGGAGCAACTGCTAAGGATCTCTGATCGTTGTCTCCGAATTATTTTAAAGGTTAGATTCGATCCCTACGTTTTTATCACGATTTATATGCTTTTATTTGGATTTTATATGTGTAAAAGTGTTTTGCCATGCCTCCGCTGCGGTTTAAATTCCAACAATGGTATCAGTGCATAGGTTGTATGCATATAGATCTGTGGTAAAAAAATTCAGAATTTTATGTGCTTGTATGAATTAATTATTATTTTTACAAGTTATATCATGGATTAATTTTGTCTGATGAGAAATCGTTTCTCAGAATAATTTTGAATGTTGATCTGAGTTCTACAAGTGTTGTAGATCGTCTGGGTATTTTTTTCATAATTTTAGGATGTATAGATTTTTTATTATGAATTTTTGAAGTTCTTACAATTAAGTTCGTAATTAAATAATTATATATATATATATGAATTGTATGTATGTATATATCTGTATCTGCTGTTACTGTTGTGGTGTGATGGTAGCACAGACAAAGAAACAGAGAAGGTACGGCGGCACGAAAATCCGTGCGAGGAAAAAGACGGCAGCTGCTGCAGAAAAGAAAAAAAAAGGGGTGTCGCACATTCCGGGAATGCGTTACACCCTGTGGCGCATTCATGGAATGCGTTACACCTTTTAATGGCTTAAAATGGTTGTAACGCATTACCGGAATGCGTTACAAGGCTTGTAACGCATTCCTGTAATGCATTATATCCCGACTGTCCAGATTAAAATTGATTTTCTGGGAGTTTCGTAACTCCATTTTGGGCGTGCAATATATCGTTGGATTCGTTTTTCCGAGATGGATCTAATGGTGTGATCAAATTTTAGTTTATATAAAAGGTTTGAACTGATTATATTCCATGAAGTGTTTTAAAGCTGTTTTTGACTGTTTTAATTGCTTTTATATGCTTCATGTGATATATAGAGATGTATAATGCTTAGACCAATATGCTAGATGATGTAACATGCCTACCTTGATGTTTATTCATGTTTATATATGTGATATATGCTTAGTTTATCATGCGATGATAGATTTAGGTGAACTTAAATGAACATAAGGCGTTTGTTAGACAACCTAGTATAGTGAAATTGTTTCATTAACTTAATAATAATATTATGAATACAATCATGAGATTCTTGTGTTTGTGAAACACGTAATTGAATATGAATTTTTGATATGAGAGAAAGGATGATTCTGTCAACAACAGATTTTTATCTGTAAGAAAGGGTTATTAAGTGACGCCTCTTGACAATGCTCCACCCGATCTGGGAATCATCTGATTATTGATTATTGATTTGAAATATTTAATTTAAAAGGAAGAATCTCTTTATAATATGATTATGATTGTAACGTAATATAATCCCTCTAAAATTAAATAATATCAAGTAGTAATTGGCCAATGGACACAACGGGCTTGTGTCGGTCATAGCCTTCCAACATGATAGAAAAGTAGTTCTTATTTTTGAATCATTGTCGGTTCATGCTACAGCCGAGGGCTTTGATTTCGAAATAAGAAATACTTGTCTATTACATTGAGATATGTACATTGAATAAGAATCTAATGGTCGGTACGTGCCACAGCCGTGGGCCTTTGGGGACTGATTCAACTGTACGGAATGTTGGGTTAGACTTGACTTAGAATATTGAGTTTGTCGTGCCACAACCGAGACTCAATTATTCAAGAGGCTAAAGTTTGATTAGGGAATAACATAAAATGTAATTGACAAGAGTTGTCTGCCTATTGAACATTACATGGCGGTTCGTGCTACAGCCGGGGTTGTGTAATGGAATGTAGGATCCCTATTCCCACTAGCATTATGAATGCTTAATTTTTTCACGTAGGGGGTTGAATAAATTAGGTAAACTAGTGGGAGCCACTTATGAATAAAGACCCGATTCATATAGTGTTTTAAAATGAAATAGAATATTTGCTAAGTGTTGTTATGTGTTTATCATTTATAGGTTTACAATATACATTATGTCTTCTGCACTATCACTCAGGAGCATACTAGATGCTCACAAATTGACTGGTCTAATTATGCTGACTAGCTTCGAAACTTGAGAATTGTTCTCAGAATTGAGAAGCTGGAATACGTGATTGACTCACCTAAGCCTACTGAACCTGCTAGTGATGCACATAATGATTAACATGTTGTGTATCATAAGTGGATAGATGATGCAAATGTTGCTCAATGCATCATGCTAGCTTCCATGAACATTGAGCTACAGAAACAACATGAGCATATGGATGCTCACACTATCCTCATGCATCTATAAGAGTTGTATGATATGGCGGGGAGGACAGCTCGATATGAGATATCGAAGGAGTTGTTCCGTTGTAGGATGTCTGAGGGATCATCTGTGAATGACCATGTACTTAAGATGATCAATTTGATTGAACATCTTGGACAACTTGGTTTTGCCATGGATGGGAAGCTGAGCCAAGACTTGGTCTTGTAATCGCTTCCGAGTTCGTTCTCGCAGTTTGTTGTGAACTTTCACATGAATAAGTTGGATGTCAGCTTGCTTGAACTCCACAACATGTTGAAGACTGCGGAATCGAATTTCCCCCCTAAGAAGAGTTCTGTTCTTCTAATTGGTGAAGGTTCCAATCCTAAGAAAAGGAAGAGGAACTCTTCCAAGAAGAAGTAAGTAGGTGAAAAAAGCCGGTTCCACCAAAAGCTGAAGACCCCAAGAGCAAAATTGTTTGCTTTCACTGTAACAAGGTGGGGCACTGGAAGAGGAACTGCAAGGTTTACCTTGCAGAATTGAAGAAGAAGAAGGGTAGTCAGACTACCGCTTCTGATTCAGGTATGTTCATGATAGAAGTGAATATGTCATTAAATCAAATTTCTACTTGGGTATTAGATACCGCCTGTGGTTCTCAAATCTGCAATTTATTGCAGGGACCAAGGAAAAGTAGGACTCTTGAGGAAGAGGAGGTGATTCTACTGATGGGCAATGGAGCAAGAGTTGCTGCTGTAGATGTAGAATCATTTCATTTACATAGGCCTACGGGCAAGACTATTGTTTTAAATAATTGTTATTTTGTTCCCTCGATTGTGAGGAATATTATTCCCATGTTAGACTTGGCTGGATTTTCATTTATTATTGAGAATAATGAATGTTCTATTCTTAGAGATAATATTCTTTATGGACGTGGTACTTTAAATAATGGTCTATATAAATGTGACATAATTTACTTCAGATTGAACAAACTAATAAAAGAAAAGGGATGATGAAAATCTCACTTCATAGTGGCACTGCAGTCTCCATTTAGTAGACATGGAGAGAGGACTACAAATTTACTAGGAATGGTACACACAGATGTATGTGGACCAATATCTACGCAAGCCATGGGTGGATTTTCATACTTCATTACTTTAATAGATGATAGATCTGGATTCGGATATGTGTTTGATGAAACACAAGTCTGAGGCCTTTGAAAAGTTCAAAGAATATAAGTATAAAGTGGAGAAACAACCAAACATAGTATTATAACTCTTGGATTAGATCGAGGTGGTGAATACTTGAATGGAGAGTTTCTGGATTATCTCAAAGTAAATGGTATAGTCTCCCAGTGGACTCCTCCAGATTGGTATCTGAAAGGAGAAATCGAACTTTGTTAGACATAGTTCGGTCCATGATGAGCTATGCAAATCTTCCAGTACTCCTATGGGGTTATGCATTGGAAACCTCAGCATATTTACTGAATAAGGTGCCTTCTAAATCTGTTCCTCAAACTCCGTATGAGATATGGAAAGAAAGGAAACCGAGTCTTAAACACGTTAAGATTTGGGGATGTCCAGCTTATGTCAAGTAAGTTGACCCAGATAAGCTGGAATATCGATCCGTAAAATGTAGTTTTGTGGGATATCCTAAAGAGACTTTAGGGTATTACTTTTACACCGATCATCGGGTGTTTGTCCCCAGACATGCTACCTTCTTGGAAAAGGAGTTTATCCTTGAAGGAAACAGTGGGAGCAAAATTGAACTTGATGAAGTTCAAGAAGCACAAACTACTACGGATCAAGTGGAAACACCTGTTCTGACTGAACAACCTTTTGTGGAACAGCCCATTCATAGATGAGGGGAGAGTGTCTCACCAATGTGAGAGGTAATATGGACTTGTCATTGAGAATGACAATGAGTTGTCGATCATTGATGATGACGACCCTGTAACCTATAACGAGGCTATGAGTAGTGTTAACTCAGAGAAATGGCATAGTGCCATGAAATCCGGAATGGAATCTATGTATACGCTATAAAAAAGATAGATTATAGCAGATGGCCAGGTGGAGACCTTTAAGGCCAGGCTTTTGGCAAAAGGATTCAAACAAAGGTAATGGATTGACTTTGATGAAACTTTTTACCTATAGCCCTGTTAAAATCAGTTCGGATTTTGCTTGCGATTGCTGCTTACTACGACTATGAGATCTGGCATATAGCCAGATGGTTTTCTTTCCAAGGGAAATGAAAACCTAGTGTGTAAGCTACTGCGAACCATATGTGGTTTAAAGCAAGCTTCTCGAAAGATGGAACATTCGTTTTGATAAGACAATCAAAGAGTTTGATTTTATCAAAAACGTAGATGAACTATTCGTCTACAAAAGGGTTAGTGGGAGCGCGGTAACATTTCTTGTATTGTATTGAATTAGAGTTGACACATAACAACATAGCAGACCCACTCACAAAGCTACTTTTTGAAAGTCACTTTGATCGTCACAAAGACAAGATGGGTATTAGATACCAGAGTGATTGGCTTTAGTACAAGTGGGAGATTGAAAGGAATATTTCCTAGTCCAATCATGTATTAGGATTTAGGAATAACTTTTTATGTAATCTGTTTTGATTTCATTGATATTAATAAAAGACTTGTTTTGTTTTTATTACGGGGTCTATCTATTTAAGTGTTTAAATAAGATATACCATAGTTTAGAGTAAAGCTTTTTATGGATTATGATGAGATCATAATAGTGAGACCTAAAAAATGATAACTCTAAACTTAAATAGTTCCTGGTCATAGGATTACTAACTGGTAATTAATAATCCGCAAAGATCGGTACATACTATGCTTGCTTCATTATGAAGGATGTCTGTTCTCATAGACATTTGTGTGGTGACACTATAGCTAGTATGTAGGTGCTTATTATAGAATAAGTTCACTGAACATGACTCGCCCAGCTGAACAACTGATGGAGTTCACTCACGTGTCAACAGTTGTTCACATAGTGATAGTTGTACAAGTATCCTTAGACTTGAGGTCATCATAGTCATCTTGTATACACTGAACTATGCTTTGGTTTAGTTTTTAGTCTCCAGGGACAATTATTAGGGCTCTACTGGGTATAGGAATTTGTACACGAAGATAGTGTATGATCAATAAAGGATCTACCCCTTCCAGTGAAGGAAGCGAATGTTCAAGACTGATCCACTTATGCTAGTTCAGGAATCTCTGGCTAGAGTGAATGAAATTAGAAAGGAGTTTCTAATTTGCATAGAACTAAGCATAGTAAATGGTAAGCAAGTGATTGAATTAGATAGGCTTGACACGAGATCTATGCCTTGTATTTAATCGGGACATTGTAGTGTAGAAGGAGTTTATTGTACGGTAACTATTCACTGAATAGGTTCATGGTATTCTAAGCAGTGAATTCATATTATCCGGATAGTCGCGATATGCTGAGAAGTATCCCTCACGATGTAGAATAAATATGATTAATTAATTAATCATATTTAATAAATTAGAGAATTTATATAAATAATGATAAAATAGTTTTATTATTATTTATTTCTACTACCGGCTTAATATTGAACCTACAGGGTCACACCATAAAAAGAGAATAATTTAATAGTGGAGGAATTAATTAATAATGGCTGATAATTTTACCTATAAATATACTATTATACACCCTATTTTTATTCTTACCCAAAAATCCAAAAAGTTTGGAAAACCCAATTCTATACACCTCCTTCCTCTTCCATTACATCATTTTCTTCGTGGATACCGGTGGAGTGCTTCACACTTGAGGAGCAACTGCTAAGGATCTCTGATCGTTGTCTCCGAATTATTTTAAAGGTTAGATTCGATCCCTATGTTTTTACCATGATTTATATGCTTTTATTTGGATTTTATATGTGTAAAAGTGTTTTGCCATGCCTCCGCTGCAGTTTAGATTTCAACAGTTTCGATCATTTCCCTACGAGAATAACTCGCAAGACTACAGAACGATGCCTTCAACATGTTTTATGAGATAAAAGTATCCTAGAGGCTCTTTTTGCTTTACAGGGCGTGCCTTGTGAAGGATCAATTAAAAATGATTTTAAAAAAATTAGAACATGAATATAACAAATAAATTTTAAAAATATTACAATAGCTAAGGCAACATTAAATAACCTACTGCAACACCAGAAAGCAAATGCAATGCATAAAGTGCCCTGTCAGCATGTGGGCCCCACTTGTGCCATGTCAGCACACCCGTCAGTATTTTGGGCCCCACATGCGGGACCCACTGTTGCCATGTCAATATGCCACGTCAGCATGCTGACGTCAGTATGTCATGTCAACATTTATTAAATAAATAAAATGTCTAATACAACGCTATGACCTCTACTGTTGCATGCCTGAGCAACACTAACAGTTACTAGCAATGGTAGCTTCAATGTATTGCAACGCTTTCTCCACGGTGTTGTAATAAACTGAAAATTTTGTAGATAATGCAACGCTTTTTATGCAGCGCTAGCTAAAACCGTTGCCTATGTGCACTTATGCGTAGTGCCTTAAGAGATGTGCAGGGATGTTCTGTAGGATCTATATTTTGATGTGCATCAGGCTTTAGAATTTTGAGTTGCTTTTGTAACATGATGGTATTTTGACTAACTTATAATTTTTTTGTTGGTTTGTTGGTTTCAGTGTTATAGGAGATAGATCGGGTTATTAATGATATCAAATTATGTGATTTTGATTTTTTGGTCTTGTCTTTCTGTTTATTTGCCCAAATTTTGGAATTTTTGGGTGTTATAAATGAAATATGTACGTAAATGTATAAGGCATTAAGATCAGTTGATATATACAACTTTTTTATAACTGATGTTGAAGATTGTAAACATATCAGATTTATTTAATGAACTAATGTTAATCAAGCCTCTAACATCGGTTTTCTTTTACATGTGATGTAAAAAGGTAACTTTGACATCTGTTTCATATCCAAAAGTGATGTTAGAAGACAACTTTGACATCATTTTTCTTTCTATAACGATGTAAATACTGATTTATACTTTGTAAATTAATTTTTAAAGTTCATACCTAGATCATATCAAAGATATTTGGAAAAGAATGTAATGCAATTTTTGTTTAAAAACAGAGAATATACATTAGATTGTAATCCAGAACCTATGTTAAAGATGTTCCCAGACATAATTTCACAACCGATGTCATATGGGATATCTTTCTCTACACCTGCATAGACATCGGTCGGGAAACATTTAACATTGATTTCTGGAAGATGTCTATTGAAGTTTTTTTAGTAGTGTATAGAATACAATTGAATTATCATACAACTTATCCTTAGGGTTATCAAAATAACTTTGTCTTGTTATGTACATGCATGTCTTGCATAATAGATATTCAGAAAGTTAAATGCCCATATTTCATAACCAGAAAAAACCTACAGATCAACCTGAAAAAATTTCTAGATTCTGCAAGTAAAAAATTGTTAAATTTGGAAGAAATAACTGATGCAATAATTTGCAGATTGAGCAATCAAAATTATGATTCTATTCAGGACTGAAAAAAGTCTGCAAATTCTACTGACAAAAAAATGTTAAAAAACTCTACAAATATTTCAGCAAATATAATAATGCATGTGCAAAAATTTTACAGTCCAAATTCTGCATTTTGCTAAAAACAGCTCCAAATATTCTGATAAAGCAATACACATATATATTCTTAAAATATGTAGATTAATAGATTTGATAAGATTTCAAACACATTCTAACAAACACAATGCAAAATGTCTTCAAACTTATGAATGACCTAAATTATCTTACCATAGATTCGTCTCAAGTTCAGTAAATTATCCCCGAGGTATAATAAATTTTAAACTTAATAAAGCTAAACATCAAATATTTGAGAAAGAGTCATCAACTAAAACACTATATTAAATGAAGTTACAATCACATGCCCTACCAATAAAGGTACAGTGGCAACATAAAAACAATTTCAAAGAGTAAATACTTCAGTCTCCAACATAATAATTTGAAAATGAAGTTGGACTAGTAGATTTGTAGTATTACTAATTTTTCTGACTTTCTTCACTCACTCTCCATGATCTAGATTTTTCCCGTGATGCGAGTTTAATTTTATAGGTCAAAACTCGTGGCCCTGATTCTGTCCTCTTTTCTGATTCTCCAGTTCTGTAAAATAAAATTTTGCATATACAATAGTTAAACAATAAAGACTAGTCTAATAAGTTGGCGTATGAAACATATTGCTAAATGATTTCATAATTATTTCATCAACAATAGTTTTTTAATTATAGCGATACTACCTATATAATGCATACTTATAATTTATTTCCAATAATATTCTCAAATTTATGATTCCTAATGCTTCCAAAAGGATCAACCTTTTCTAAGTCCAAAATCAAGAATTTACTGAATCCCCGAAAATATTGCATCTCCCCTAACAACTGCTATGACATCAGAAATACTTCTTAATTAATGTTATTGTTAAGTAACCAGTCGCTCTAAAACCTTAAGGTAGTAGATGAAGGCCGAACAAGATCTTATACTCTTTAATACTCCCCCTCCATCGTACGATACTTTTCGCTACGATTGACAACAACATATACAACTAATAATATAAACTGAGCTTTGATACCATGTTAAACTATACATAATAATGATTTTATTATAATAAGACTTGTTCTCAATTATAATAGAAGAGAGGCTTATATACCCAACAACAAAACTTAATGAAGGAAAATATTCTAATAAGGAAATTATTTTAATAATGAAACTATCCAATAATACAATATCATTATATGTTAACACCCCCCCTCATGATATGAATCTGGAGTTTCCAAACCAAGTGACGGAGCCCGTAGCCAAAAAATCCAAAGCTACAACACCAGATTCAAGAGCATTCAAACAAATCCAAAAAAAGAGTTACAAATTCAAACAAACAAAAAACTTCCAAATGAATCCAAACACGCAAAAACAAAAAAGAACGCAGCAACAAAAGAAAATCGTCCAAAGACGCAAAACCCAAGAGAAATTAAAATGATCAAATCACCAAAGCAATAAATCTGCAACCACTGAAAACAATACAAAAACTTCATCCAAAATAAGACAAAGCAATCAAATCACCAAAGCAACAAATCTGCAACCATCGAAAACAATATTAAAACTGCATGCGAAATTGAATCCAAATCCAAAACCAAACTCCATATCAACCAAATACAAACTCCAGATAATTGAATCCAAGTCAACAAATATATCTAATCCTCAACCAAATAAAATTGTATCTCAATTTAAATTGTATCCAAATTGAATCAAATCCCGTGAAGGGCTAGTGTGCCTAAAGCACCAGATAAACTAATCCAATGTGCCTAGAATTCCAAATAAACTAAATCAATCCCCTCAAAGGCCCAATGTGCCTTGAGCACCAAATAAACTAAATATTCTCTCGTAGGGCCAATATGCCTAGAGCACCATATATACTAAACCAATGTGCCTAAACCACCAAATAACCTATACCAATCCCGTAAAGAACCAATATGCCTACAGCACCAGATAAAATAAATAGAATCGGAGAAGTATACAAATGTGCCTACGCACCCACATCATCACAAAGAAAAGGAAATGAAGATGAGGGGGAAAGAAAGAGAAAAAATAATATTATCAAGGAGCCAATATCATCAAAGCGAGATCGAGAGTATATTAGAGTCCCAACAAAACCAGCATAAATATTATATGAGAGTTTCAACCAAAACCAGCAGAAAAGTTGCTTGAGAGTCCCAACCAAAATCAGTAGAAAAAACAATTTCAACCAAAATCAAGTACCCTCGGAAATTTA
>NW_027417449.1:0-163816 GCF_009905375.1 Apium graveolens
GATTCATCCCATTGCTATAAAAAACTTCTACTGAATATTGACCTAAATAGGCCATAATTAGACTGTGACCTTGATACCAAGATCTTGAATTCTTAGTGAGTTTTTATTCACATATTTTCCACTTTTCAACATAGGTACATGATTACCTGTCGTGATCTTTGATAGTTAAGGCTTGTAAAGATGAAATTATGTGATACATTTTCTGGACTCCTCACAACGGATTAAACTGTGATGTCCAGGCCATGACAGTGCTTGTAGCCTTTTTACTTCTAATGTCGTGAGCTATATTTGATATCAAGTTTCAAGTTTCTTTTCTCAAACTGAAAAAGATTGTTATGTAATGAAACTTTGTAATATTTAGCAACTAAGATTGCTAGGCAAGTTGTATATTATTACTGTTTAACATGAGAAGACAAGTTTAAATCGATATATCTAAAATAAATCAGATTTCCCCAAGTTGTATATTATTTTTTTTCATGATACATCTGTCATAAGATTTTCAATTCTGAAACTTCTAAAACCAGGTTTTTATCGGATTTTATATACAAATTCTAGAATGGTCTTTTGGTACTTGGATCAGGGGGTGTTCAAAAGCTGTGGATGTGGGATTCTGATGAACAAATCCAAGTGGAAAAGGTACTAAAAGATTTACAAGAATGACTTATACTCAGTGTCTGCTAGGCTACAGGGTATGTTTAGATACCAGTAGTTACTCTGTTTAGATATGTTTAGATAGACTATTAATGTGTTGATTAGCATATATTGTTGTAAGATGAGTAGAAGTTGTAATGAACGATTTAGTTAATGTATATACAATGTTGAGACTAATGAGGTAATATTTGTAATTTGTCTCATCAAAATTGATTTTAATAGTACTGTGTTGACTTGCATAGGTAAAATGTACTGAATATCATGATTTCTTCAGGAGCTGATGCTCATGTAAGTTACAGATTTCTGTATTTACTCATAAGGATGTGAGTGCGTGTTAGCATCAATTTAAAACAAAGCAACGGAAACTTGACAGTGGAGGAAAATCTTTGGTTTAGTGCAAGATGCAGGTATGTCACCCAATGCTGTTCGTGCCAAATCGTGCTTCGTGGTGTATCTTAATTTTTATTTTGATAACATCTTTAACTGATTTTATGCACGTGGTAATCTAATACTGTAGTTTACTCTTGTGCATATGTATATTACCTGTTTTGCCAAAGGCATAAAAGGTTTTAGTTGCTGAAAGAGTTATTGTATCTTTGGGGCTATCAAATGTGAGGGGTTCCATTGTTGGGATAGTGGAGAAGCAAGGAATCTCTAGGGGCAGAGAAAATGAGTAAATGTTGGGCTGGAAATGGTTATGGAACTTTCTCTATTGATCTTATATGAGCCTACTTCTGGCTTGGATAGTTCATCTTCTAGTCTACTACTGAAAGCACTTCGCCGTGAAGCTGCTGAAGGAGTAAATGTATACATGGTTGTACACCAACCAGGTAATACTACTTCAAAATTTTCCAAAAGCATTGCTTTGATAGGATTCTGTTGACATGCGAGTTCATGTCATGTAGTCTTCAAACAATGAATAATGTTCTGGTACTTACTTTTTGCTAAGCTAATTGCTATTTCATATGCTTCAGCTACACCTTGTACAAGATGTTTGATGATTTAGTACTTTTATCAAAAGGTGGTCTTACTGCATATCATGGGCCAGTGAAGAAGGTAGATGAGTACTTTGTTGGGCTTGTACTTGTACTTGTCAGATATGTATATGAAGCATTGATAGTTGGGAAAAATGAAAATCTTTCCTGTTCAACTAACCAACTGGTCATTTTCCTACTGATGATGCACGAGTACAGTTTCATTCTAATCATGACCGGGTCAGTCGATACAAGTACATTAATTCAGGAAGTAGATTTGATATAAGGTCTCTCAGGGAGAAAACGCTTCTAATGAATGAAATCATGACCGGTTCAGTGTATACGAGGTCAGTAGTCTCAAAGATGACATTGGATTTTTAGAGGATAGTGGGTGGTACAAAGCTAATTATAGTATGGCTGATCATCTTGAATCGAGCCACAACCCAAGTATAATTTTTGTGACCTCTCCTTGCAATAACGGAGCATATTACTATAATTGGACGCAGTTATCAGGATGTACATACAGTAGGAAGGTTGAGGGGAATGAACTAATTGCCAAACTTAGAGTTAATTATGTAATTTCTTTTATTATACTTGTGATAACAACTTTGTTGTTTTCAATACTTTTTAAATGTTACATATGCCTATTAGTGTAATGTATATTTTAATTTAGTGTTATATTACAAATTCTACTATTACTTAATTCAAAAGATTTGTGTTACAATTGACAGAACAGACTGTTACAATAAATTATATGGGACCCACAGGTGGTCCCACTTATGCAATCTTGATCAAGTTATTGTATCACTCATTTTGTGTTACATTTGGGCCTGTTGGTGTTACAGTATGTGCCTATTGTAATGTTTTCCTCTTTGTTACAATATATCAGTGCAGTGTTACATTAGGGTATCTATTGTAATGCTCGTATATGTAACGCCCCCTGGTGTTACAATAGACCCATTGTAACGCTTTTAAGGCCTATTGTAACACCATTTAGGCATTACAATAGCCCACTTATGGTGTAGTGTTAATATATTCTGAGTTGTTCTGCCAGAGTTATTCCAAGTCCTGATGATTTCTCTTTTCTTTTCTAAATCAGATTTAAGAGATTTATTCAGTTTTAGCACTTCATCTCTAACATACAAAGCCTCATCTCTTTTCTTCTAAGTTTGATGAAATATAACTAACTCATTTTCTATGTAGTCATTTCTATTTCTAAGAGCAAGACTTTCAGATGTTAATCTTTCATTTGTTAAAGTATAAACTCTAAAACTAATGAACATGGTTTTAAGATATAATCCCACCTCAGTAATATCATCTCTAAGAAAAGCAAGAGTGGTTTCAGGTACCTTCAATTCAGCAGCATCAGAACTGCTATCAGCATTTGCCATCGAGGCATAGTTCTCCTCATCTTCAGAATCTGAAGTGTCTACCCAGTTTTTCTTCTTTATGATAAGTGCCTGGCCTTTATCACCTTTTCCTTTCTTAGTTAGGAGAGATGTGGCCTCTTTTACCACAATTGTAGCATTTGACATTTGAGTTGTCTCCTCATCAGACTTTCCTTCTTTGCCTTCAGACTTTCTGAACCCTTTCTTTTCAGAACATCCATCTTCCTAGAAAACTTCATGCCCTTTCTGAATTTCTTGTAGGTTCTTTGTGATACCCTTCACCATAAGAGCACACAGCTGCATCATCTCTGCATCAACATCCACTTCAGATAACAGTTTCTGAATTATTATCATCAGAAACTGATGATTCTGAATCAGACTTTGTGATGAGAGCTTTTCCTTTGCCCCCTTTGAGACAACCACTTTAGGAGATTCCTCCTCACCTTTAATAGCAACTTTCTTTGACTTTCTTCCATGCCTTTTGCTCCTTTGATCCATCTCAAGTCAGGAGTTTTGAGCATACTGTAAATTTTATCAAGAGTAGTTTCAGTAAGGTCATAGTTGTCTCTTATGTAGTAGACTTCAAATCCCAATTTTCAGGAAGAGCTAAAAGGAATTTTAGATTTGAATCTTCAAGATCATATTCCTTATCCATCAGTGACCAGATCATTCAAGAGTTTGGCAAATCTTTCATATATATCAGTTAATGACTCATCAGATTTTGAGTCAAAGTGCTCCTACTCCTGTGTGAGTATGTATTCATGTTCTTTTTGATGGCTTCAGTTCCCTGACAACTTGTCTCCAAAAGCATCCCATATCTCATTTGCAGTCTTGCATCCAATTGCCCTGTTTGATATGACCATGTCAATGCACTATACAGCAAATGCCTTACCTGGCATCCTTGGTAATAGATGAGATGCCTTCAGCTGTGTAATCCCTTTCTCCTTGGTATAACCTTTGCTGGTTGATCAGCAACTGCACTGAGAGCTTGGTAGGCATATATGATCAATCATTAATTCTAATCAAGATATTCTGGATCTATGGCTTCCAGAAATATAGCCATCTTTACCTTCCATATCGGATACTCAGATGCTCTCAGTATGGGACCCTAATAGTTTCATATCGACTGTGGGTTTGATTGTTTGAGTGTTCTTGAGTTTTGGTGGGCTTGGTTGGAGTTTGTTGTTTCTTCAGACATGATGGTAAACCGATCTTACTGTTTGTATATCAACAGAGTAGCTCTGAACCACTTGTAGGTCACACAATGCTATAGAAAGGGGTTGAATATAGTGTTTATACAATCAAATCGATTTATCAACACAAGTTATAACAATAATCAAGTATATTCAATATAATAAACTTTGTTTACAATAGAATAGATTGTTCTCCTCTCAGTGATGAACAATATCACTAAGAGCTGTAGGTTACTAATGAATATATTCTCTCGTGAATGATAACACCTATAGTGTAAACCCTAAGCTGTGTTTATACTAGTACACAGTTACAAGATCTTCTAATTGATATGGAAAATATAATTTTTTCTCCTAAAATATATCAATCAGATATTATCTTCTACAAGTCTTTTAGTCCGCTAACTCTCCATGCATATCCTTCTACTATTTTAGTCACGATCATTTCCTGTAAACCAACTGAGTTTCCTTATCTGAAGTATCCGCACTTAAGTCATGAAATAAATTCTGACGGCCTTAAGTTCTGATATAAATTCTGACTTCAGTAAGTTTTGATTTCCAGTAGGTCCTGATATTAAGTTCTGAAACTAAACACAACAGATTAGACATGACATCTCAAATATATCTAACAAACAACTATTGTCAACCTTGTTGCTATGAAATATTCATTTTCTAGCTCTAATCGCAGGTTTGATTTTAGAATACTTCTTTCTCTCCCTCTCCTCTTTCTCTCTCTACAGGGATCGAGTGTGTGGTATAGTGACGAGTGTGTATCGTGTGTATATATACTTTGATTCACGCAGTATAGAATAGATTTTTAATTTTGTAAAACTAGTCTTCAAGTTTATTGTAATTAATAATGCCACTAAATAGTTGATTATATCCTGGTTGTTAAAAAATGGACCGTTAACATGATATTCTGCATAATTTTTTATTATAAAAAGTCTCCAAAAGTGCGTTTCTCACGACTCGCGCCACTGGCATGATCTATGTTGCCTTACTGTTTATTCGCTTCACCAAATTCACAGGGCAATCAAACAAAACCCTCCAGTTATTAGAGCATTTGCCCTTCTTTTTAATTCATTCAGCAACCTTAATGAGGGTCCACCAGAAAAATTGACTTACAACTCCGCTTTTTTTTAAGTCCATCAATTATTCTATCAATCTATTAAATATAAATTATTAAATAAAATTGGATTTGCAAAGGACTTTGTTTTCTCTTTCATGTGATAACTTTCCGCCTTCTTTTTTAGTGATTTTATGTTTTATATTAAAATATCAAATTTAAAATAAAAATAATTCAACCATTTTTATTATAAAAGTGAAGTAACATTTTCAACGACATAATATTTCAGTACGTGATATTGAATAAATATTCAAGTATATATTAAATCACTAAAACAAACATATAAAATACAACTATCACACCATAAACAAAAATATTACACAATATTAAATGAGAACTAAACTATTACTATTATATCCATTATATTTATAATAAGCTTATACCGGTGTGATGGTACTTTCCTCTTTTGAACTAACCCTAATAAACTTTATGCATTATATTTGTATGTTTATTATGCCCATATGTATTTTTAAACTCATCGTATCTCATAATTTGGTCCAGAAGTGGATATTTTATTTAGAATAAAATTGTGTTATATACTCTATATTATATTTGGTCTAATCCAAACCTAAAAAAAAGTTCAGTAAAAAACTTAATAGAGAGTTATAGAACTAGATTTCAAAATATATAATGAACTTTTTTTTGTTATGGAGGTTCAAATCTTGTTTTTTGATACTTGAAAATCAGTGGAGAGCTGGCAAATACTTCATCACACTACGATTGGATTTTTAATATTAAAATTTTAACTTTTAATTTTAAAGTCCATTTAACGGCCCCAAATATTTCACCCAAGGTCTACGAATTCTCATAAACGGACCTAGGCCCGGTCTATACTATGAGTAGGGTTGTAAATCAACCAAATTGTAGAGAACATAAGTCTTGACCATTCAATTATTAAGCTTGAAAATGTATTAAAGCCAAACTCTATCTTTTATTGAGTTAAATTTTTGTTCATTTATCGACTAATTAATAAAAAAGATATCTGCGAAGCATGGTTCTTGAACATCTCACGAATTATCATTCAATGAAAAACTCATGAATATTGTTCAAGAAATGTTGATTCTAAACAACTTAGTTTTACAAACTCGTTCTCACACTTAGTCTCACTTATTTCTTTTAATATAAATATAAAATATAAATAAAACTTTAAAAAACTTACATAAAATGAATAAGTTTGATGATTTTAGCATTCTTATTGTAAATAATATGGAGGAAAATAATTTTTAAGTCACTCAACTATTTATTTTTAAAAAACCTACCACCTAGATCACATTTTTATTTTTTTGTCACTAACATTACTTTTGTTTTGAATTCTACCCCATTTCTTTAATTTGACTTCTTTTCGATAAACAACCGAAAGCGAAGTAAGTGATGCCGGAATTGGGAAGCCAGAAAGCGGCACCGTCCAAACCAATTTATGATCAAATCGACTCTATTTATATGATTTTTCAGTGTAAATCACTCTATAAAAACTGATCAATCATATCTAGTAACAACAATTATAACCAAAGTGCTTCTCGATTATTACGTCGAGTTCCAGTAAAAATTCCGATGACTTTAAAATTCGATAATAGCAAAATGTATTCAAAACTCCATAAAATTTAGTACATATGAACCAATATACTACTACAAGACTATTACACCAATTGATATTAACAATAATCAATAATCATTTAAAAAAATGAAGAACACCAAGTGGCTTCTACTTTTCCGGTAAACACAAAATTATAACACAAAATGATGAAATAAGTACATGCAAACTAAAAATTGAACGATCTATACATTCATAACTTCAAAATTAATGAATGAATAACAAAAATAAAATCTTAAAAATAATGTTTTTTAGAAAATATTAACAGAATCGTTTAAAATTGAAAAAGAAATGTAACGTTAGTGACAAAAATATGTAAGTTGGGCGGTAGGTTTAAAAAATATATATAATTGAGTGATAAAAAATCATTTTTTCCTAAATTATGTTATTTCCATTCAAAAATATTGATATGGATACAAATATACGAACACAAATTAAATATATATATATATATATTTACAATCTACCATGTACTGTAATTTAAATCTTCAATTGCAAAAAACTATAAACGTAATAAAAATGAATAAATGGATAATATAAATCTTATATTGTAAGCGTTTGTCGTTTACGAGAAAATTTAACTAGCAATTCATATACTTATTCACCAGCTATACAAGCGAGCATATAAATAAACTTACTCACAAGTCTATTCACGAACGTTGTTATTGAACTTGATCGTGATTTTCCTCGATTTATATTGTGCTCAGTTCATTTATATACAAATCGAGCCTAATAATTCTCTTCATGTTGAATCATTAATAACCCGAACCGAACACCGAACTGTTTGTGAGCATATCGACTTATTTACAACCGCATGAGAGTATATTATGTTAAATTACAGTAAAATGAACATGCGAAATTCTGTATAACGTTAATATTTTTTAATTAAAGGTTTCATCAACTTTTATCTATCCAACTTTTATTTTAGATTTAATGACTTTTGGCCCTTAAAGATGGGCTGTTGTAACCATCATCCCCAAATTTATGAAGTCTACCTTTTAAATCGTATAGTATAAGTCTTCGTACCTTTTAACCATTTTCAGCAATAAACTGACATATAGGAAAATATCGGAAGGTAAAACCTTTTTTTACTAAAATTGTTCCCTGGCAATTGAGTTTTTATATACATTTTGAACCCTAAACATTCTAAGACTTTAGATGCTGCAAAATTAAACATCATAAACTTAATTACAGTGGCGGTTAATAATTTTCGGGCTTAGATTGTGTGAATCATTCAATGTCGGGTATAGCAACGCAACCATTCTTGGTATTTCTCTTATTCTCAGTTTATGTTTTACAGATAAATATTTGCCATTTTGATGAGTTGGTTGAATGTTATGCTCAAAACTTTGTATATATGTGTGTCAGTTAATGTTTAGATTTATTGTGTGTACCCGGTTATTCATAACCTTTAAGTTATCTGTATATTAAACCTAATGATAAAATATGTAGTCGGATGTTTATATTTATGTTTTAAATATGTTTATATCCATTTATTTTCTATTAAAGGTGATGATGTTTTAAGTATGTGTTTATTTCAAGGAGGGAAGTTAAAGTGAATTCCCAGAACTGAATATGTATGTGTAAAGCCATTGTGTTTCATTTCCAAGACCTTGATGAAATTACTTTGAAAATATTAGAGGGTGGACAAATGTATTGGGTTATGAGAGCTTTGATTCTTTGTATTACAGACCTGCCTAAGCAAGAGTTGAATGTATATTCACCATTCAAATGAAAAATAATTGGTACCATTTGAAGGTCAAAATGTTCAAAGCAGGTGTGAAGGAGATGATAGCAATGATGTACGAGATTGGATTGATGAAATTAAATACTATGACTTTGCTAATAGTGACTACTCCATGACAGATGATGACCTTCTTTTTAGTAAGAATGTTGAAGAGGAAGTGGAATGGTTTTGTAGACTTAGGTAAGGACTTGGTTTAAGTTAAAAGAGAGAGGTTGAGAAGGATGTGGACATGCAGGTTGATGATGATATGATAGTTATGATTGGAAAGCTTGGCAGATAATGAATTTCAAGATGAGTTTCTTACTCAGAAGAGGGAGAAAGCATTTCCAATGTTTGAAGAGAAAGAAAAGCCAAAGTCGAGAGTTCGAATGATATTCAATAATTACAAACAGTGGAGGGAGGAAATACAGAACCATAGTACTAGTGAGAGGAGGGTCATCGGGATCTCTAAAAGTAACATAACCAGGATTAGGGCTGTGTGTCAACCACCATGCCCTTGGATATTATTTTCATCATTAAATTTTGACAAAACCATGAAAATAAAAATTGTGGGACTAGGTATATTTTAATTCTTTTCTTGGTTTTCTCTATTATAATTATATGTGTGTGTATTAGCTACTAACTGACCATTTCTTTATTACATTGATAGACCATACATATACTAGAGAGTAGACGGGGTACCCTTCATTAATTCTGGGTTTTTATATAGAAAATACTCCCCAGAATCTTGAATTAATCCAAACTGTCCAATTAAAGTCTTTCATATCTCATGGAAGATCTGTTATCATACCAGGTGCACTTATAGAAGCAATATAGAAGATCAAGAATGAAAAGAAAGACAAAAGTGGAGGACCTTCAACAAAGAATAAAAAGACACATGAGATGCAACTTTTTCACTTTAATCTAGTGATGCATTTATGCAGTTTTAATTGATGCTAAAGCAATTTATCACAATTTATGTTTACAATTGTGATAATTTCATTATAAATTTTGATTACAATGTTGGAAAATTTAGTTAGATTATATTTCTTAGTGTTTGATTCCACTTCATTGATAATTTCATTATAAATTTTGATTACAGTGTTGGAAAATTTGGACTACCTAGTCATACATCAAAAGCTACATTACTACTACAAAGGTTTCATTTAGGTAGATCATATTTCTTAGTCTTTGATTCCACTTCATTAGTCATCAGTACAAACAACAAAATGACTACAATAATGACCATATACATTAAAATGGGGTTTCTCTTCTTCACCTTCATCTCAGATATAACTTCTAATTTCATAAAATTATCCTCTAACTTCTCTATTTTTCCTCAAGTTCGGGAAATATGGTTCTTGACCTTGGGCACAAAGGGGGGTCGAACCATAGATTGAAATTACATAAATTCCCCATATCATCGTGCCAAAAAATTGGGAAAAAGTTAAATAACCATTAAACAAATATAACCTCATGTCATGTACAAATTTACTTACCCCGAATCAGAAAAACCATAGATACACCTTCCTGGATTCGCATCTGTCAATGAGTTCTAGCACTGATGTGGTTCCACACTAACAATTAAGATTCATGCTCAAGAATTATTTAATAAAATATATATCAATATATATATGTGTGTGTGTCTAATTATATAACCACAGGGGCTGTGGGGTTTTGCGGGAGCATTTTCTCAATTTTGGAGGGAACAATTTTAGTAAAAGATGATTTTACCCTCCGATATTTGCCGATATATAATTTTATTGTTGAAAAGGGTAAAAAGGAAGGAAAACTAATACCATAGGTGTAAAAAGGCATGACTTCATAAATTTGGGATATATTTGGGAATAATAGGTATAACAGCCCATACTTAAGGGTCGAAAGGTCACTAAGGCTTTATTCTAATGTATATTTAATTTTTTATAAGAAAAATGTGGCAACTTTATTTATACGTTTTTCTTATAGGTAAAGGGTGGAACTAATCTTGAAGATTTAACAGGCAAGCTATTTGTTACTGTTGTGTAGAAAACTTAGTTTGTGTTTGGATTAAATTGTGTTTGGCCTCTAGGGGGATGCGAGTTTGGGTGTCAAGCTCCCTAGAAATAGCTTACTGGCCTTTTCTTTCATCTCAATCATAATCTCTTCTCTGTATCGTCAAAGTAAGGGAATTCTTAGGACTAAACACATGTCGATTAGACCTGTTATTGTCGTTCCATGTGCTGTTATTGGCATTCTTACCGGGACTGTTAATTATTTATATTCCTATGGCATATCTCGTCTTCCTATATCGATCACTGCACTTATAACTACTACTCAATTGGCGTTTACTAATGGATTTACATTTCTTTTGGTTATGTATTGGAGATGTGCTTCCTGCATTTCATACTACTTCTAATCGTCCTGCTAACGAGCCCAATAAGAAACTTTTTTTTTTTGCATGATAATGACTCTTACAATATCAAGAATTCACGGACAAAGAAAACTCCTCGGCCAATGGATATCCCCCATCCACTACTTCTACTTTCGTTGATCGTAATCGTATATATAGCCATGACTTATCGTAAATGCCAAAGCAGATCCTTTCCCCCCAAAGAGGATAACCCCACCAGATTACAGGACAAGTGATCCCAAGTGTAGAAGTGCAAAGTATGAGATAACCCTAGAGTCTCCCATCGAGGACAACCCTTCGAATACGGAGACAAGGCTTATAGAGCATACACTGGATATGTCCTAAGTCCAATCATGTATTAGGATTTTGAATAACTTTTTATGTAATCTGTTTTGATTTCATTGATATTAATAAAAGACTTGTTTTGTTTTTATTACGGGCTCTATCTATTTAAGTGTTTAAATAAGATATACCATAGTTTAGAGTAAAGCTTTTTATGGATTATGATGAGATCATAATAGTGAGACCTAAAAGATGATAACTCTAAACTTAAATAGTTCCTGGTCATAGAATTACTAACTGGTAATTAATAATCCGCAAAGATCGGTACATACTATGCTTGCTTCATTATGAAGGATGTCTGTTCTCATAGACATTTGTGTGGTGACACTATAGCTAGTATGTAGGTGCTTATTATAGAATAAGTTCACTGAACATGACTCGCCGAGCTGAACAACTGATGGAGTTCACTCACGTGTCAATAGTTGTTCATATAGTGATAGTTGTACAAGTATCCTTAGACTTGAGGTCATCATAGTCATCTTGTGTACACTGAACTATGCTTTGGTTTAGTTCTTAGTCTCCAGGGACAATTATTAGGGCTCTACTGGGTATAGGAATTTGTACACAAAGATAGTGTATGATCAATAAAAGATCTACCCCTTCCAGTGAAGGTAGCGAATGTTCAAGGCTGATCCACTTATGCTAGTTCAGGAATCTCTGGCCAGAGTGAATGAAATTAGAAAGGAGTTTCTAATTTGCATAGAACTAAGCATAGTAAATGGTAAGCAAGTGATTGAATTAGATAGGCTTGACACGAGATCCATGCCTTGTATTTAATCAGGACATTGTAGGGTAGAAGGAGTTTATGTACGGTAACTATTCACTAAATAAGTTCTTGGTATTCTAAGCAGTGAATTCATATTATCCGGATAGTCGTGATATGTTGAGAAGTATCCCTCACGATGTAGAATAATATGATTAATTAATTAATCATATTAATAAATTAGAGAATTTATATAAATAATGATAAAATAGTTTTATTATTATTTATTTCTACTACCGGCTTAATATTGAACCTACATGGTCACACCATAAAAAGAGAATGATTTAATGGTGGAGGAATTAATTATAAATGGTTGATAATTATTTATTTATGAAATAAATAATTAATTGGAAAATTTAATAATTAATTAAATGAGATTTAATTAATTATAAATTAATTAAGAAAAGTTCTTAATATTATTAATTAAAGGATTTAATTTTTGGAAATTAAATCAAGAGAGAGAATTATTTCTAAAGTGTTTAGAAAAAAGGATTAATAATTAAAAGATGTTTTAATTATTAATGAGAATAATAAATGGGATAATAATAATAATATTTATGGGAAAATTTCAGCTGAAAATTTTGCCTATAAATATACTATTATAGACCCTATTTTTATTCGTACCCAAAAACCCAAAAATTTAGAAAACCCAATTCTCTCCACCTCATTCCTCCTCCTTTACATCGTTTTCTTGGTGGATACCAGTGGAGTGCTTCACACTTGAGGAGCAACTGCTAAGGATCTCTGATCGTTGTCTCCGAATTATTTTAAAGGTTAGATTCGATCCCTACGTTTTTATCACGATTTATATGCTTTTATTTGGATTTTATATGTGTAAAAGTGTTTTGCCATGCCTCCGCTGCGGTTTAAATTCCAACAATGGTATCAGTGCATAGGTTGTATGCATATAGATCTGTGGTAAAAAAATTCAGAATTTTATGTGCTTGTATGAATTAATTATTATTTTTACAAGTTATATCATGGATTAATTTTGTCTGATGAGAAATCGTTTCTCAGAATAATTTTGAATGTTGATCTGAGTTCTACAAGTGTTGTAGATCGTCTGGGTATTTTTTTCATAATTTTAGGATGTATAGATTTTTTATTATGAATTTTTGAAGTTCTTACAATTAAGTTCGTAATTAAATAATTATATATATATATATGAATTGTATGTATGTATATATCTGTATCTGCTGTTACTGTTGTGGTGTGATGGTAGCACAGACAAAGAAACAGAGAAGGTACGGCGGCACGAAAATCCGTGCGAGGAAAAAGACGGCAGCTGCTGCAGAAAAGAAAAAAAAAAGGGGTGTCGCACATTCCGGGAATGCGTTACACCCTGTGGCGCATTCATGGAATGCGTTACACCTTTTAATGGCTTAAAATGGTTGTAACGCATTACCGGAATGCGTTACAAGGCTTGTAACGCATTCCTGTAATGCATTATATCCCGACTGTCCAGATTAAAATTGATTTTCTGGGAGTTTCGTAACTCCATTTTGGGCGTGCAATATATCGTTGGATTCGTTTTTCCGAGATGGATCTAATGGTGTGATCAAATTTTAGTTTATATAAAAGGTTTGAACTGATTATATTCCATGAAGTGTTTTAAAGCTGTTTTTGACTGTTTTAATTGCTTTTATATGCTTCATGTGATATATAGAGATGTATAATGCTTAGACCAATATGCTAGATGATGTAACATGCCTACCTTGATGTTTATTCATGTTTATATATGTGATATATGCTTAGTTTATCATGCGATGATAGATTTAGGTGAACTTAAATGAACATAAGGCGTTTGTTAGACAACCTAGTATAGTGAAATTGTTTCATTAACTTAATAATAATATTATGAATACAATCATGAGATTCTTGTGTTTGTGAAACACGTAATTGAATATGAATTTTTGATATGAGAGAAAGGATGATTCTGTCAACAACAGATTTTTATCTGTAAGAAAGGGTTATTAAGTGACGCCTCTTGACAATGCTCCACCCGATCTGGGAATCATCTGATTATTGATTATTGATTTGAAATATTTAATTTAAAAGGAAGAATCTCTTTATAATATGATTATGATTGTAACGTAATATA
The DNA here is from genome assembly GCF_009905375.1 of Apium graveolens. Lineage (NCBI taxonomy): Eukaryota > Viridiplantae > Streptophyta > Magnoliopsida > Apiales > Apiaceae > Apium > Apium graveolens. The sequence continues at coordinate 14,242 of NW_027417449.1, forward strand.
ATCCCTCTAAAATTAAATAATATCAAGTAGTAATTGGCCAATGACACAACGGGCTTGTGTCGGTCATAGCCTTCCAACATGATAGAAAAGTAGTTCTTATTTTTGAATCATTGTCGGTTCATGCTACAGCCGAGGGCTTTGATTTCGAAATAAGAAATACTTGTCTATTACATTGAGATATGTACATTGAATAAGAATCTAATGGTCGGTACGTGCCACAGCCGTGGGCCTTTGGGGACTGATTCAACTGTACGGAATGTTGGGTTAGACTTGACTTAGAATATTGAGTTTGTCGTGCCACAACCGAGACTCAATTATTCAAGAGGCTAAAGTTTGATTAGGGAATAACATAAAATGTAATTGACAAGAGTTGTCTGCCTATTGAACATTACATGGCGGTTCGTGCTACAGCCGGGGTTGTGTAATGGAATGTAGGATCCCTATTCCCACTAGCATTATGAATGCTTAATTTTTTCACGTAGGGGGTTGAATAAATTAGGTAAACTAGTGGGAGCCACTTATGAATAAAGACCCGATTCATATAGTGTTTTAAAATGAAATAGAATATTTGCTAAGTGTTGTTATGTGTTTATCATTTATAGGTTTACAATATACATTATGTCTTCTGCACTATCACTCAGGAGCATACTAGATGCTCACAAATTGACTGGTCTAATTATGCTGACTAGCTTCGAAACTTGAGAATTGTTCTCAGAATTGAGAAGCTGGAATACGTGATTGACTCACCTAAGCCTACTGAACCTGCTAGTGATGCACATAATGATTAACATGTTGTGTATCATAAGTGGATAGATGATGCAAATGTTGCTCAATGCATCATGCTAGCTTCCATGAACATTGAGCTACAGAAACAACATGAGCATATGGATGCTCACACTATCCTCATGCATCTATAAGAGTTGTATGATATGGCGGGGAGGACAGCTCGATATGAGATATCGAAGGAGTTGTTCCGTTGTAGGATGTCTGAGGGATCATCTGTGAATGACCATGTACTTAAGATGATCAATTTGATTGAACATCTTGGACAACTTGGTTTTGCCATGGATGGGAAGCTGAGCCAAGACTTGGTCTTGTAATCGCTTCCGAGTTCGTTCTCGCAGTTTGTTGTGAACTTTCACATGAATAAGTTGGATGTCAGCTTGCTTGAACTCCACAACATGTTGAAGACTGCGGAATCGAATTTCCCCCCTAAGAAGAGTTCTGTTCTTCTAATTGGTGAAGGTTCCAATCCTAAGAAAAGGAAGAGGAACTCTTCCAAGAAGAAGTAAGTAGGTGAAAAAAAGCCGGTTCCACCAAAAGCTGAAGACCCCAAGAGCAAAATTGTTTGCTTTCACTGTAACAAGGTGGGGCACTGGAAGAGGAACTGCAAGGTTTACCTTGCAGAATTGAAGAAGAAGAAGGGTAGTCAGACTACCGCTTCTGATTCAGGTATGTTCATGATAGAAGTGAATATGTCATTAAATCAAATTTCTACTTGGGTATTAGATACCGCCTGTGGTTCTCAAATCTGCAATTTATTGCAGGGACCAAGGAAAAGTAGGACTCTTGAGGAAGAGGAGGTGATTCTACTGATGGGCAATGGAGCAAGAGTTGCTGCTGTAGATGTAGAATCATTTCATTTACATAGGCCTACGGGCAAGACTATTGTTTTAAATAATTGTTATTTTGTTCCCTCGATTGTGAGGAATATTATTCCCATGTTAGACTTGGCTGGATTTTCATTTATTATTGAGAATAATGAATGTTCTATTCTTAGAGATAATATTCTTTATGGACGTGGTACTTTAAATAATGGTCTATATAAATGTGACATAATTTACTTCAGATTGAACAAACTAATAAAAGAAAAGGGATGATGAAAATCTCACTTCATAGTGGCACTGCAGTCTCCATTTAGTAGACATGGAGAGAGGACTACAAATTTACTAGGAATGGTACACACAGATGTATGTGGACCAATATCTACGCAAGCCATGGGTGGATTTTCATACTTCATTACTTTAATAGATGATAGATCTGGATTCGGATATGTGTTTGATGAAACACAAGTCTGAGGCCTTTGAAAAGTTCAAAGAATATAAGTATAAAGTGGAGAAACAACCAAACATAGTATTATAACTCTTGGATTAGATCGAGGTGGTGAATACTTGAATGGAGAGTTTCTGGATTATCTCAAAGTAAATGGTATAGTCTCCCAGTGGACTCCTCCAGATTGGTATCTGAAAGGAGAAATCGAACTTTGTTAGACATAGTTCGGTCCATGATGAGCTATGCAAATCTTCCAGTACTCCTATGGGGTTATGCATTGGAAACCTCAGCATATTTACTGAATAAGGTGCCTTCTAAATCTGTTCCTCAAACTCCGTATGAGATATGGAAAGAAAGGAAACCGAGTCTTAAACACGTTAAGATTTGGGGATGTCCAGCTTATGTCAAGTAAGTTGACCCAGATAAGCTGGAATATCGATCCGTAAAATGTAGTTTTGTGGGATATCCTAAAGAGACTTTAGGGTATTACTTTTACACCGATCATCGGGTGTTTGTCCCCAGACATGCTACCTTCTTGGAAAAGGAGTTTATCCTTGAAGGAAACAGTGGGAGCAAAATTGAACTTGATGAAGTTCAAGAAGCACAAACTACTACGGATCAAGTGGAAACACCTGTTCTGACTGAACAACCTTTTGTGGAACAGCCCATTCATAGATGAGGGAGAGTGTCTCACCAATGTGAGAGGTAATATGGACTTGTCATTGAGAATGACAATGAGTTGTCGATCATTGATGATGACGACCCTGTAACCTATAACGAGGCTATGAGTAGTGTTAACTCAGAGAAATGGCATAGTGCCATGAAATCCGGAATGGAATCTATGTATACGCTATAAAAAAGATAGATTATAGCAGATGGCCAGGTGGAGACCTTTAAGGCCAGGCTTTTGGCAAAAGGATTCAAACAAAGGTAATGGATTGACTTTGATGAAACTTTTTACCTATAGCCCTGTTAAAATCAGTTCGGATTTTGCTTGCGATTGCTGCTTACTACGACTATGAGATCTGGCATATAGCCAGATGGTTTTCTTTCCAAGGGAAATGAAAACCTAGTGTGTAAGCTACTGCGAACCATATGTGGTTTAAAGCAAGCTTCTCGAAAGATGGAACATTCGTTTTGATAAGACAATCAAAGAGTTTGATTTTATCAAAAACGTAGATGAACTATTCGTCTACAAAAGGGTTAGTGGGAGCGCGGTAACATTTCTTGTATTGTATTGAATTAGAGTTGACACATAACAACATAGCAGACCCACTCACAAAGCTACTTTTTGAAAGTCACTTTGATCGTCACAAAGACAAGATGGGTATTAGATACCAGAGTGATTGGCTTTAGTACAAGTGGGAGATTGAAAGGAATATTTCCTAAGTCCAATCATGTATTAGGATTTAGGAATAACTTTTTATGTAATCTGTTTTGATTTCATTGATATTAATAAAAGACTTGTTTTGTTTTTATTACGGGGTCTATCTATTTAAGTGTTTAAATAAGATATACCATAGTTTAGAGTAAAGCTTTTTATGGATTATGATGAGATCATAATAGTGAGACCTAAAAAATGATAACTCTAAACTTAAATAGTTCCTGGTCATAGGATTACTAACTGGTAATTAATAATCCGCAAAGATCGGTACATACTATGCTTGCTTCATTATGAAGGATGTCTGTTCTCATAGACATTTGTGTGGTGACACTATAGCTAGTATGTAGGTGCTTATTATAGAATAAGTTCACTGAACATGACTCGCCCAGCTGAACAACTGATGGAGTTCACTCACGTGTCAACAGTTGTTCACATAGTGATAGTTGTACAAGTATCCTTAGACTTGAGGTCATCATAGTCATCTTGTATACACTGAACTATGCTTTGGTTTAGTTTTTAGTCTCCAGGGACAATTATTAGGGCTCTACTGGGTATAGGAATTTGTACACGAAGATAGTGTATGATCAATAAAGGATCTACCCCTTCCAGTGAAGGAAGCGAATGTTCAAGACTGATCCACTTATGCTAGTTCAGGAATCTCTGGCTAGAGTGAATGAAATTAGAAAGGAGTTTCTAATTTGCATAGAACTAAGCATAGTAAATGGTAAGCAAGTGATTGAATTAGATAGGCTTGACACGAGATCTATGCCTTGTATTTAATCGGGACATTGTAGTGTAGAAGGAGTTTATTGTACGGTAACTATTCACTGAATAGGTTCATGGTATTCTAAGCAGTGAATTCATATTATCCGGATAGTCGCGATATGCTGAGAAGTATCCCTCACGATGTAGAATAAATATGATTAATTAATTAATCATATTTAATAAATTAGAGAATTTATATAAATAATGATAAAATAGTTTTATTATTATTTATTTCTACTACCGGCTTAATATTGAACCTACAGGGTCACACCATAAAAAGAGAATAATTTAATAGTGGAGGAATTAATTAATAATGGCTGATAATTTTACCTATAAATATACTATTATACACCCTATTTTTATTCTTACCCAAAAATCCAAAAAGTTTGGAAAACCCAATTCTATACACCTCCTTCCTCTTCCATTACATCATTTTCTTCGTGGATACCGGTGGAGTGCTTCACACTTGAGGAGCAACTGCTAAGGATCTCTGATCGTTGTCTCCGAATTATTTTAAAGGTTAGATTCGATCCCTATGTTTTTACCATGATTTATATGCTTTTATTTGGATTTTATATGTGTAAAAGTGTTTTGCCATGCCTCCGCTGCAGTTTAGATTTCAACAGTTTTCGATCATTTCCCTACGAGAATAACTCGCAAGACTACAGAACGATGCCTTCAACATGTTTTATGAGATAAAAGTATCCTAGAGGCTCTTTTTGCTTTACAGGGCGTGCCTTGTGAAGGATCAATTAAAAATGATTTTAAAAAAATTAGAACATGAATATAACAAATAAATTTTAAAAATATTACAATAGCTAAGGCAACATTAAATAACCTACTGCAACACCAGAAAGCAAATGCAATGCATAAAGTGCCCTGTCAGCATGTGGGCCCCACTTGTGCCATGTCAGCACACCCCGTCAGTATTTTGGGCCCCACATGCGGGACCCACTGTTGCCATGTCAATATGCCACGTCAGCATGCTGACGTCAGTATGTCATGTCAACATTTATTAAATAAATAAAATGTCTAATACAACGCTATGACCTCTACTGTTGCATGCTGAGCAACACTAACAGTTACTAGCAATGGTAGCTTCAATGTATTGCAACGCTTTCTCCACGGTGTTGTAATAAACTGAAAATTTTGTAGATAATGCAACGCTTTTTATGCAGCGCTAGCTAAAACCGTTGCCTATGTGCACTTATGGCGTAGTGCCTTAAGAGATGTGCAGGGATGTTCTGTAGGATCTATATTTTGATTGCATCAGGCTTTAGAATTTTGAGTTGCTTTTGTACATGATGGTATTTTGACTAACTTTATAATTTTTTGTTGGTTTGTTGGTTTCAGTGTTATAGGAGATAGATCGGGTTATTAATGATTATCAAATTATGTGATTTTGATTTTTTGGTCTTGTCTTTCTGTTTATTTGCCCAAATTTTGGAATTTTTGGGTGTTTATAAATGAAATATGTACGTAAATGTATAAGACATTAAGATCAGTTGATATATACAACTTTTTTATAACTGATGTTGAAGATTGTAAACATATCAGATTTATTTAATGAACTAATGTCTAATCAAGCCTCTAACATCGGTTTTCTTTTACATGTGATGTAAAAAGGTAACTTTGACATCTGTTTCATAGCCAAAAGTGATGTTAGAAGACAACTTTGACATCATTTTTCTTTCTATAACGATGTAAATACTGATTTATACTTTGTAAATTAATTTTTAAAGTTCATACCTAGATCATATCAAAGATATTTGGAAAAGAATGTAATGCAATTTTTGTTTAAAAACATAGAATATACATTAGATTGTAATCCAGAACCTATGTTAAAGATGTTCCCAGACATAATTTCACAACCGATGTCATATGGGGATATCTTTCTCTACACCTGCATAGACATCGGTCGGGAAACATTTAACATTGATTTCTGGAAGATGTCTTGAAGTTTTTTTAGTAGTGTATAGAATACAATTGAATTATCATACAACTTATCCTTAGGGTTATCAAAATAACTTTGTCTTGTTATGTACATGCATGTCTTGCATAATAGATATTCAGAAAGTTAAATGCCCATATTTCATAACCAGAAAAAACCTACAGATCAACCTGAAAAAATTTCTAGATTCTGCAAGTAAAAAATTGTTAAATTTGGAAGAAATAACTGATGCAATAATTTGCAGATTGAGCAATCAAAATTATGATAGAATTCTATTCAGGACTGAAAAAAGTCTGCAAATTCTACTGACAAAAAAATGTTAAAAAACTCTACAAATATTTCAGCAAATATAATAATGCATGTGCAAAAATTTTACAGTCCAAATTCTGCATTTTGCTAAAAACAGCTCCAAATATTCTGATAAAGCAATACACATATTATATTCTTAAAATATGTAGATTAATAGATTTGATAAGATTTCAAACACATTCTAACAAACACAATGCAAAATGTCTTCAAACTTATGAATGACCTAAATTATCTTACCATAGATTCGTCTCAAGTTCAGTAAATTATCCCCGAGGTATAATAAATTTTAAACTTAATAAAGCTAAACATCAAATATTTGAGAAAGAGTCATCAACTAAAACACTATATTAAATGAAGTTACAATCACATGCCCTACCAATAAAGGTACAGTGGCAACATAAAAACAATTTCAAAGAGTAAATACTTCAGTCTCCAACATAATAGTAATTTGAAAATGAAGTTGGACTAGTAGATTTGTAGTATTACTAATTTTTCTGACTTTCTTCACTCACTCTCCATGATCTAGATTTTTCCCGTGATGCGAGTTTAATTTTATAGGTCAAAACTCGTGGCCCTGATTCTGTCCTCTTTTCTGATTCTCCAGTTCTGTAAAATAAAATTTTGCATATACAATAGTTAAACAATAAAGACTAGTCTAATAAGTTGGCATATGAAACATATTGCTAAATGATTTCATAATTATTTCATCAATAATAGTTTTTTTAATTATAGCGATACTACCTATATAATGCATACTTATAATTTATTTCCAATAATATTCTCAAATTTATGATTCCTAATGCTTCCAAAAGGATCAACCTTTTCTAAGTCCAAAATCAAGAATTTACTGAATCCCCGGAAAATATTGCATCTCCCCTAACAACTGCTATGAAAATCAGAAATACTTCTTAATTAATGTTATTGTTAAGTAACCAGTCGCTCTAAAACCTTAAGGTAGTAGATGAAGGCCTGAACAAGATCTTATACTCTTTAATACTCCCCCTCCATCGTACGATACTTTTCGCTACGATTGACAACAACATATACAACTAATACCAATATAAACTGAGCTTTGATACCATGTTAAACTATACATAATAATGATTTTATTATAATAAGACTTGTTCTCAATTATAATAGAAGAGAGGCTTATATACCCAACAACAAAACTTAATGAAGGAAAATATTCTAATAAGGAAATTATTTTAATAATGAAACTATCCAATAATACAATATCATTATATATGTTAACACCCCCCCAACTCATGATATTGAATATGGAGTTTCCAAACCAAGTGACGGACCCACGTAGCCAAAAAAATCCAAAGCTACAACACCAGATTCAAGAGCATTCAAACAAATCCAAAAAAAGAGTTACAAATTCAAACAAACAAAAAACTTCCAAATGAATCCAAACACGCAAAAACAAAAAAGAACGCAGCAACAAAAGAGAAATCGTCCAAAGACGCAAAACCCAAGAGAAATTAAAATGATCAAATCACCAAAGCAATAAATCTGCAACCACTGAAAACAATACAAAAACTTCATCCAAAATAAGACAAAGCAATCAAATCACCAAAGCAACAAATCTGCAACCATCGAAAACAATATTAAAACTGCATGCGAAATTGAATCCAAATCCAAAACCAAACTCCATATCAACCAAATACAAACTCCAGATAATTGAATCCAAGTCAACAAATTATATCTAATCCTCAACCAAATAAAAATTGTATCTCAATTTAAATTGTATCCAAATTGAATCAAATCCCGTGAAGGGCTAGTGTGCCTAAAGCACCAGATAAACTAATCCAATGTGCCTAGAATTCCAAATAAACTAAATCAATCCCCTCAAAGGCCCAATGTGCCTTGAGCACCAAATAAACTAAATATTCTCTCGTAGGGCCAATATGCCTAGAGCTCCATATATACTAAACCAATGTGCCTAAACCACCAAATAACCTATACCAATCCCGTAAAGAACCAATATGCCTACAGCACCAGATAAAATGAAATAGATGGCGCAGAAGTATACAAATGTGCCTACGCATACCCACATCATCAACACAAGAAAAGGAAATGAAGATGAGGGGGAAAGAAAGAGAAAAAATAATATTATCAAGGAGCCAATATCATCAAAGCGAGATCGAGAGTGTATATTAGAGTCCCAACAAAAACCAGCATAAATATTATATGAGAGTTTCAACCAAAACCAGCAGAAAAGTTGCTTGAGAGTCCCAACCAAAATCAGTAGAAAAAAACAATTTCCACCAAAATCAAGTACCCTCGAGAAATTTAACTAAATCGAAGAAATAATAATAATTATGAAGAAAAGATATAGTTCTATAACTTTTTAAAAAAAAAATATTTTCTGAATAAAAGTTTATACATTCTATTTTTATTCAGAAAATGAAAATTTTTAGAAAAAATTATAGAACTATACTTTTTATTCATCTTAAAATGTGTGCGAGACACTCTTCCATAAACGATAACAATTGGGAGGGACGGAGGGAGTAACTGATTTGAATAAGAAGAAGACAAGAAAAAATAATAATAATAACACATATATTAAACCCAATATGTGGAACCTAACCCGTTATAACTCATCATCAACCTATTCGTGATCGAATAATAGCTCTTGATATCATAATAAATAAGCAGTTGCTCTAAAACCTTAAGGTAGTAGAGGAAGGCCCGAACAGGATCTTATACTCTTTAACATTTATAATCAATTTACTCAACTCTAAGAAATTAAGATATCTTTTGCTTTGCGAATTCATAATACGATTGATTTTCTATTATCTTTTCAGGATATCAGCAACTAAAAATCTCAAAAAAAGGATATTTGACCATAGGAAAGACGGCTGAATGAATATGCGAGAAAAATTGCACGTACAATTTACATTAATTTGCATCCTAAATTAAATGAAGAATAACCAGAAATTTGGATTCACATATGTTCTAAATAAATAAAGAAAAATCATAAACTTACATCAGTTATAAATTGCTCAATAAATTTATTAATTATACAGAACGTTAAATATATATTTTTCTTTCAAAGCTAATCTTCTAGTGCACTTAAGTTTGTCTGAACACTAGAACTTGCTCTTACGCGAATCTTCTATAACGACAAACATTATTTACTTATTATATTTAATGCTTATTTACTATAATAGTGACGGTATGGGGGTGTATGGATACGATTTAATGTTGTTAGTGTTTAATTGCCTAAGCTAATATTTAAGATGTTAGTCAGTTTGTCCCTTTTTAGTTGTCACATTTTCCTTTATAAAAGTCAAATTGACCAATTTTTGACGGTAGATTAAACATTACTCTTATATTACTTAAGAAACAGAAAAATATATGTTAACATAGATTAAATCTGCTTTTCGGTGATGTAATTTTTTTATTTTGTTCAATTATAAAATATTAATAAACTTCGGTCAAACTTTAGTCAATTTGACCAGGTCAAAGTTAAATGTGACAACTAAAATGTGACAACTAAAAAGGGACGAAGGGAGTATTATATTTTTATTTTTTCGGTACAACACCGAAATCAAAATAACTGATTTTCGTTACTCACTTTTCTTGAAAATTTGTTCATTTTATTGGATCATGTTGTTGTATCAAAAATATTTTATTTTTTTAGATAATTGACATTGTGATATTAAAAATAGAAAAGACTTTTAGAAACTCCCAGTTTTAGTAGTATATCAGTTTATAGAATCCAGTCAGTATATGTTGGTTTTTTTAATCTAAACATATTGTTATTTATTATTTATTATCTTAGCAGTAATTATTTGAGTTGATTTGGTCTATCACGTAGGTACGTGAAAGTAGGAGAGTAAGTTGAAATAAACATTAGAGATAGAGTAGTTTAAGGAAAGCAGGTGCTGGTTTTTAGCAACCACTTTGCACGCATGTTTCTTCTTTAGTTTATATTGTAATCTTTCAGCTAATAACAAATCAGTCATTCAGGAACATCTTTTCTTTCAGTTTTACAAGCATACACTTATACCTATAATTATACAGGCACTAGGTTTAGGCTAACATTCTGGTATCAGAGCTCGGTGATTCCGGTGAATGCCAAAGTATATGCCTAAGTCCAGTACGATGGAAAATAGCAAAGCAAAAGATGGAACGATCGGGTTGACATATCCCATGTTGAACAGAGGTAACTATACAGCATGGGCGCTTAAGATGAAGGTGTATATGCAAGCACACGGGGTGTGGATTGCTATTGAGAGTGATGACCCAAAGTTGCCTGTAAAAGATCGGACAGACAAAATCGCTCTTGCTGCTATCTATCAAGGGATTCCGGAGGATGTTTTGTTGTCTGTAGCCGAAAAGAAAACGGCTAAGGAGGCTTGGGATGCCGTCAAAACCATGTGTTTGGGCGCTGATCGTGTAAAAACAGCGAGAATTCAAACTCTTAAGGCAGAGTTCGAGACATTGAGCATGAAAGATACAGAGTCTCTCGATGACTTCTGTATGAAATTAAATGGTTTGGTGACAACCATTAGAGCTCTTGGTGAGGAGGTCAAAGAGGCATATATTGTGATGAAATTGTTACGAGCAGTTCCTACGAAATTTCTGCAGATAGCTTCGACAATTGAACAATTCGGGGATTTAGAGAATATGACCGTTGAAGAAACGGTTGGATCCTTAAAAGCTCATGAAGAACGCTTACAAGGTCAGGTGGAACCGAGTGGTGGTCAACTGTTATTGACTGAGGAAGAGTGGTCGAAGAGGGAAAGAGATGATGCAAAGCTGCTTTTTACACGGGAAGAATGGCTGAAACATTCAGGTAAAGGAAATGGGTAATCTGGGTCGAAGTTTCGAAGAGATTTTGGACGTGGAGGACGTGACAAAACTAAAATCAGATGCTTCAATTGCCAGGGATATGGCCATTATGCTGCAGATTGTAAAAAATCACGACGTGAAAGGGAGAATAAGGAACAAAATGAAAAGGTAAACATGACCCAGATGCAAGATGATGAGCCCGCACTTCTGATGGTAGAAAATAATGAAGAAGGTGAGAAAGTAATGCTGATCAATGAGGAGCAAGTAGTTCCCAAGCTAAACCACAACGTTAAGACAATGCAACCAGCCTCGAATTTGTGGTATTTAGACAATGGAGCTAGCAATCATATGACGGGACAATTGTCAAAATTCCGAGAAATAGACGAGAATGTGAAAGGCAAGGTGAGGTTTGGAGATGGTTCTACTGTATCAATAAAAGGAAAGGGGACAATCCTCTTAAAGTGTAAAAATGGAGAAGAGAGATTGTTGAAGGATGTTTATTATATTCCTATGTTGTGCAACAATATCATCAGTTTAGGGCAATTAGCTGAGGAAGGAAACAAGGTTATTTTGAGTGGGGTTCATTTGTGGATCTATGACAAAGGAGGAAGACTGATTATGAAGGTAAAGAAGTCTGTAAATCGCTTGTATAAGATTATAATCGAGAGTAGTAGTTCAGAATGTCTGTTGTCACGGAGTGATGAAATGGCTTGGCTTTGGCATGCTCGAATTGGACATGTCAATTTCAATGCCATGAATATGATGTGTACTACCAAAATGGTGCATGGCTTGCCTGAGATTAAAATACAGAATGAAGTGTGCACTGGGTGTTTGATGTCGAAACAAACCAGAAGATCTTTCCCAGGCCAAGCAACCTATAACGCTAAGAAGGTACTAGAACTTGTTCATGGTGATCTATGTGGCCCAATCTCGCCTCCTACTTCAGGAGGAAATAAGTATTTATTTCTGTTAGTAGATGACTACAGTCGGGTGATATGGGGGTATCTATTAAAAAACAAAGACGAAGCGTTCGAAGCCTTTAAAAGATTTAGAGCACAGGTAGAAAATGGAGAGGAACGAAAGGTGCAAACGTTCAGAACTGATAGAGGCGGTGAATTCATTTCAAAATAATTCACCTCCTATTGTGAAGAAGTAGGCATCACCAGACAATTCACTGCGCCGTACTCGCCTCAGCAGAACGGTGTGGTTGAGAGAAGAAACCGGATAGTCATAGAAATGGCTCGGAGTTTTCTAAAGCAGAAGAAGTTACCACTAACATTCTGGGGAGAGGCCATACGACATTCGATTTATGTACTAAATCGTTTGCCAACTCGATCTGTTTCGGGGATGACACCTCACGAGGCATGGTCAGGTATTAAACCAAACATTGGGCACATTAGAATTTTTGGTTGTCTAGCATACATGAAACTACCATCTGTTCATACCACAAAGTTGTCTGATCGAAGTAAGTTGGTAATCAATCTCGGTAAAGAACCTGGGTCGAAAGCGTATAGGTTGTATGATCCGGAACGAAATGTGATTCATGTTAGTCGTGACGTGGTGTTTGAAGAAAGTAAAGCGTGGCCATGGGAAAGTAACAAGGAGACAGACGGAGAAACTCCTGAAACTTTCACTATCTTTGGCTCGATCACAGAATCTGATAGAAGCACTAATATTGAAGAAGACCATTCAGTTAGTCCAATGTCTGAGAGATCAAACACGACTAGCTCAGAGTCTGTTCGTACACTTTCGTTATTTGGGACAGGTTCGACAAGCTCAGATGTTGACACTGATAGTGCACCAAAACACTACAGATCTTTGAATGAAATTTATGATGAAACTCAAGAGATTGAGTTGGAAGATGAGGAGCTAATGCTCACTAGTATGGATGAGCCCATGAGTTTTACTAAAGCAGCATCTGAACACCACTGGAGAGAGGCGATGGAATGTGAAATTACTGCAGTGGAGAGAAATAATACTTGGAAGCTGACTGAGCTCCCACCTGGTCGAAAAGCTATTGGGTTAAAATGGGTATTCAAAACGAAGAAAGATACGAGCGGGAAAATTGTCAAGTACAAGGCTAGGATTATGGCAAAGGGTTACGTCCAAAAGCAGGGGAGAGATTTTGATGAAAACTTCGCACCAGTTACACGCCTCGAAACTGTTAGGATTTTACTAGCTCTGGCTGCCAGACATAGTTGGGAAGTGCATCATTTAGATGTCAAATCTGCATTTTTAAATGGAGAGATCCAAGAGGAGGTGTATGTTACGCAACCTGAATGGTTTGTTAAGAAGGGGCAAGAGCATCTCGTGTATAGGCTGATCAAGGTACTCTATTGTTTATGACAAGCGTCCTGTGCGTGGTATGAAAAACTGAGTAAATATCTTGAAGAACTGGGTTTTGTGAGATGTCCCTATGAGCATGCAGTGTATACGAAAGCAAAGGGTGAAGATGTTGTGATCATCGGAGTATATGTCGACGACTTACTGGTTACAGGAATAAAACCATCGAGTATAAGAGAGTTTACAGACCAGATGAACAGGAGGTTCGAGATGAGTAACTTGGGTAAGCTGACGTATTACTTGGGTCTGGAGGTTAAACAAGGGGCTGATAACATCCAGCTGAAACAAACGGCCTATGCGAGAAAAATTCTCGAAAAAGTTAGGATATGGAACTGCAATGCCACTAAGCTTCCCATGGATCCTAAGGAGAATATCAGCAAAGATGAAGGAGGACGATGCGTTGATACTACACATTTTAAAAGTATGATTGGAGGCCTACGCTATTTGGTTCATACAAGGCCGGATATAGCCTATTCAGTCGGGATTGTGAGCAGGTATATGGAAAAATCCACTGAGATGCATCTGCTAGCAGCAAAACAGATTCTTCGCTATGTTAGAGGTACGCTAAACCATGGTCTAGTCTATAATAGAGGCAGTGGAAGTGAGTTGTTGACAAGATATTCCGACAGTTACCTCGCTGGACATGTTGAAGATCGAAGAAGCACTGGGGGCATGGTGTTTTATTTGGACGACAGACTGGTAACATGGGCATCACAAAAACAAAGAAGTGTAGTACTTTCGTCCTGCGAAGCTGAGTTCATGGCGGCAACTGCAGCTGCATGTCAGGCCATTTGGCTGCGGAAAATGGTGAGTCAGGTTACTGGTAAACATGTTTTGCCAGTAATGTTGTATCTTGACAACAAGTCCGCCATTGATCTGACTAAAAATTCTGTGTTTCACGGACGAAGCAAACACATTGACATCCGTTATCACTTTATACGTGAATGTGTTGAGAATGGTGATATACTTGTTAAACACGTCAGTACGGATCTTTAGCGAGCTGATGTTTTGACAAAAGCATTGCCTACTGCCAGGTTTGAGAAGATGAGGCTGTTACTTGGAGTAACAGACTTGCAGACAGTAGTTTAGATTAAAGGGGAAAAATGTTGGTTTTTTAATCTAAACATATTGTTATTTATTATTTATTATCTTAGCAATAATTATTTGAGTTGATTTGGTCTATCACGTAGGTACGTGAAAGTAGGAGAGTAAGTTGAAATAAACATTAGAGATAGAGTAGTTTCAGGAAAGCAGGTGCTGGTTTTTAGCAACCACTTTGCACGCATGTTTCTTCTTTAGTTTATATTGTAATCTTTGAGCTAATAACAAGTCAGTCGTTCACGAACATCTTTTCTTTCAGTTTTACAAGCATACACTTATACCTATAATTATACAGGCACTGGGTTTAGGCTAACACTATATAGGGTGATGGATCTTTATTTATTTCTTTTTGGACTATTGTTATTGAACTAGTGTACTAGTGTGGAAGCTCGGCCTCAATATCTATACTTTTATTTCTATAGTGACTTTTTAATATCTTGGGTTTGGAAAATTCATCATATGCCTTAGAAATTGAATTATCTTAATTTCTATTTATTAGTTTGATTTTGAATTAATATTTTGAAAGGTCGAGATGTTATAAATTAACCAAACATGTTTTGTTAAATATAAAAGTGTTAAATTTTTAGTTAGCTTTCAATGATCACAATAATAAAACTATAGATTTATTTTAGTACCTTAATTTTCCTTTTCAATATTACCTCGAAATTTGTAAAGTGGGTACCATATGATGTAAAATATTAGTTTTATAGTTGAAAATTGCTATTTATTGATAAATTAATGAATATTTATTTACCAATAAATAAATCATGTTCTATAATTGATAAACAAATAATATCTTTAAATTTTTAAATATTTTTGGAATTATCAATTCTAAATACAAAGTAATTGTAAAAAAAAAATGTAATACAAACAGTGCCACAATGCTCTAAAAGCTCTTGTTACTAATCTTTCTTGTAATCTTTCTTCTCATTCCAGGAAGAAAGATATGAAAGGCTGCATATGTTAATTTTGCAACATTTTCTTCATTGTTTACCGCCAAATCATAAGAAAATATAAGAAATATGATGAGTATTTAAGAAAATTATTTACAACAAAATTGAAAATTAAAAATATTTATTAAAGCAATCAATTAATCCACCATAGTGGCACTAAAATATAAACTATAATTTTCTTGAGTAATATTTGTTGTGGTTTTACAAATCTTTATTATTAAACAAAAATTGTAAAAAATATTTTAAAAAATATATTTCAACTTCTAATTTTCTATAACAAAACTAGATGCCTACACATAAAGTTTTTTTCCAACAAAGTAAAGAAGTGAATTTTTACACTGTTGGAGTGAATAGGAGTTAACAAGATTTTACACATAAAATTACCCACTCAACCTTTACAAATCGGGGGATTGAAAAAAGTTGAAATTAGAGTAATGAATATCGAAAATGGTTAACAAGACTTTTCTAAAAAACATGTATGAGAAGATATATGCATAATTGCATAAAAAAAGAAGAAGAGGCATTGAATTTGAGGTCAGGCTTTGAGAAAGAGGGGAAGAAAGGCAGAGGCATGATGCAGAGAGGAGGCGGAAGGTTTTTGTGATGCACTGATGAGGCTCAATGTTAGTCTTATATAGAGTCCTAACAAATAATTGACCGGTCAAGATAAAACCCTAACACAAATCAAATGAAGTATGATATGTATTCTATTGTACTGGCAATGAATTAGATGGGTAAAATCAAATTGCTCATATAAATTAAAAACTTCAATTCTTTCATGTACCTTTTCCCTATAGGGACAAATAAGCCCCATCAATTAAAAATAATCTTGCTATTACATTAATAACATTGGGATACTTTCAATTTAAAAATGTAAAAATTTGATAAATAATATAACATTTTTTATAAGGTTAATTTCATATCTAAATGGCGGAATATGTTCTTGTGATTTTTTATTTTGATCAAATAATAAACACAATTGATTTTCTAGGAAATAAAAGTAATATTTTACACCTTACTTAAAATAAAAGTTGAGTGCACAACTTTAAAATAAGCAAAAATATTATAATTTTTGAAGTAAAAATTATTTTTTTAACTTAATTCATATACATTTAAAATTCCCTTACTTTTTGATTACATAATAATTTTTTGGTTACTTTTGTAAGGAATATATTTTGACTGTGATATCAATTTTTAATGTAATGCTAAAACATAAAATTTTATGATTGTATTTGTTCTATATATATGTTAAGAAAAATAACAATTTTTAAAATGGGAGATACCGAATATTTTAATTATTTATTTCACGTAAAGATGTAAATTTTTTAACACTATAAAAAACAAATCTAAAATAATACAAAAATTTTTTGGAACCATTTTACAATTTAGCATATTACTAGAACATATCCTTGACACTAAAATTTACATAAATATTTGCTTATGTAATTCTTGTTGTACTGTATGGTATAATTCTTTATTATTAAGTAAAAATTTCAAATACACTACAATAGTTATAAAGTATTTTTAACATATTAAAAAATATAGTGTTGACATATTCAAGTGGATATGAGATAACAAGATTTTAAATCACCTACTCCTGTACCAGTAATCAATTATAAGGGGTTATCAAAAATTTTGTAATTAACCTATATAAGAGAATCTCGAAGGCTATTACGTAAACTTGTTAGATAAAATAACATTATCTAAAATTTTATTCAATGGGCAAAAAAATTCTTTTAGTGTTGTTAGCTATATTCATTAGTAATATTCAAAATATTATTTTATTATTAATTTCAAAAATACAATTAAAATAAATTTAAGTTAGTTTTATTTAACACAATTGAAAATTAAACATGTATTTTATTAAAAATCTATTTCATGATAAAGATCGAGATGGAGTCTAACTATCACTTGTTACATATCCATAAATGTCTTAATACAAACTCATAAGTGTGACTTCTGTCGAACGGTTCAACTAAGGATAATCTTGTGTGACTTTTCCCTTTCCTCTGCCTCTGTTACTCGTCATAATCTTTCATTTCATCTTCTACTATATATGATTTTAAGAAATAACAAGAATGAGCATCTACATGCTCAACAAGATATCCAATAATAATAGAATAATAAATAGTGAAAGTTGTATATCACAAAATAAGGATAAAAGTGCAAAAATATGACAATAAATAGTATGAAATATAACAACTCCATGATAAAATTTCAAATTCGAGTTACTTTTCGAATAAAGGAAGCAAACTCATCAAGGGCACATGATCAAAATAATCACAAGATGTGAATCTGTTCGTTTCCATCCTAGGTACCTTTGTGATGCGGTTAACTAGCACGGAAGAGTACCATTCTCCGCGTGAATACGGCGCTCGCCTGATCATGGCTCATCGTAGAATCATCAAACATTTCGATGCTAGCATATATAATGGTTCCCACCTGAACCCGTGGCTTGACTTGAGCCAAAGAATAAAATTTATAATATCCACACCGAGGATAAACAATTTCAAACCATGGGCACCTCCCATGTTGACTATTCTCTGAGTAAGATTTTCACCGTTGAATGAACATTTTCAAATTTGAATAATAAAATTCAAGCATCAAAATCAATGAAATAATGAAAGATAATACTGGCTATAACGATAAACAAATTATACTTTTAAGAATACATTTCGTTACGAATAAGATAATGAACTATGATTTAAAATAGTGATCTTCTCAAAATATTGAGAAAAATCGATATTAAATAAGGGTTGGGTTGCTTGAACGATAAATAACCCGTGTTTGCTAAATTATAATAAAATAAAATATTTAAAGATGTCTCCAACGTTAAATAATAATAAGATTTTAGAAATTGACCTATGCGCAATTAGGTCAATGGTATCAAATGATACAGAAGGTTAATCCGAAAGATGGATCTAACTAATGACAATAAAATTTGGTGGTTCGAAAAAATAAACACACCTAGATTACCCAAATGAATATTCTACGTACAAAGGGGATATCACGTTCATATTTATCAGGATTTAGAAGGAAAATACATTCTCAAGATAAATAAACATAAAATGAAATGATCAACTGAATTTTACAAAAAATAATTCAATATTTTAAAATTTAACAAGCATGGATAATGGGATAGAGTAAACTAGCCTTTGTCCAGAAGCACATGTCATTCACAATCTACTTTCATTAGCCCGTTAATCTCTATTTCTGACTTAAATTTGTAATCAATAAATCAACAATAAATATTCAGTATGATTGAACATAAAATAATTTTAATATTCAGTAAAATGATATCTCAAGTTCTCTACATAACTGTTAGGACGAAAATACGCGCTAATATTCATGCAAGTACACGCAATCGTAAGTAATATAAAATTAATTCTATTTCGTTCCCATTGAGACTGATTTAGGTTAATTTCAATTAATGTATATATGTAACGATGATATGGTTATTATTCAATGCTAAGATGATAACAAGTTGAGATTGTTTATAACTAAGATTATTAACTAATATGTAATTAACTAAGATATTAAAAGGGTGATTTACTTATATAACACAAACATGGGATTCTAACTTCATTACTACTTCATTCAATAGCCTTTTTGTTCTTATCCTTAGCATGCAATGGTGATGACACTAATCAGACAACACGAAACTAGTAAGCACCAACTTTCATTATACAAATACCCTACTACCAGACATCCACAAAAGAGATAGAAGCTGAATAGACACCAATTATTTTGAGACCCTATATGTCTATAGAATTTGACAACATAACGGTTTAATGAACAAGTTACCTATCGTGATTACATAGGGCAAGTAAGATGGTTAAAATTTCCTACGAATTATGCATATCAAATACATGAACCTATACTAGCAAGGCATATTCTAAACCCCTATATTCACTTGCACTTCAATAGAGATTAACACGCTATCTTATAAGTTTGAGACGCTCATAAGATGAATAAGCACAACCAATAATAGGATATCATACATTTGGCATACACTAAGGTATCAAAATATATTAACTATTAAAATCTATAGTAAATCTGCTAGAACCCCACGAAAATGATTAGCCCATAACCGAACTCATCATCACCGTGGGTTCCGATGAAGGCATGGTATAATAAACTAAGTCTTTAATAAACTGAATAATAATCAAGTAAGTTAAGCAAGAGTATATGTTCAACAAAAGAAGAAAACTAGCATCCCAGATTAGAACTTAAAACAAAGAATCAAAATAAGAAACTAGATCCTGATCGCCTTGGTTGTATTCTTGATATCTTCCCCTTAAGCTCTGTTATGAAAAACATCTTTAAGTTGACTTTATATAACATCCCAATAAGAAGAGAAGTCCAGAAAATAACTCTTGTACTTGCTTTCTACCTAGCGTAGCCGTGCACTTCATTAGCGCGGGCGTGCGTCCTTCTGCTTCTCTAGCGCGGCCGCGCGCTAGCACAGCGCGGGCGCACTAACATTCTGGAAAAACTGACTTGCTTTCTTTTATTTGCTGGTTCTTGATGGCATTGCAAGAGCAAACTCTCAGGACACCTTCCTAACACAAATTTTGCACCAAAGCAATGATAAATCTCCTTGATCCCTTATTTATGCCTAAAATGCAAAACACTACAAAAAAGCATAAAAAACACAAACAACTTGAGTACAAAATACCAATTCAAGCCTTTATAGGGATTCTAAGTGGACATAAATGCCACTTAACAATAGCCTTTTGACTTGTTGAGGTCCCTAGCTCATTACAAGTAGAATGATTTATCGATATCTCCAATTTTCTACATAAGCTTTTTGACTTGTCGATATCTCTAGTTCTCTACATGAACTTTTTGACTTGTCGATATCTTCAGTTCTCTACATGTTGAATTGACTTGTCGATATCTCCACTTCTCTACATGGACTTTTTGACTTGTCGATATCTTCATTCTACATGCAGATTGACTTGTCGATATCTTCAGTTCTCTATATGCAAATTGACTTGTCGATATTTCTTGGGACTTCTCAAAAAGTCATTTCATACAACTCGACATACTTCTCTACATTCCTTGATTTGTGACTTGTTGATATCTGACCTAGAATATTTTTTTATATAACAATATTATTCAACTCCAAGCTTCTATACTTCTCTCTGAGACATGATCAAGATTTATCTTCTTCCACAGTTTCTTTTTTAGCTTGAAGGCTGTTTAGTGAAAAACCTCTTGTCTAAACTATTTAGCATTTTTACAGACTTAAAAAATACAATTATAGAATACAATTGAGTTATCATACAACTTATTCTTATGGTTGTCAAGAGGACTTAGTCTTGTTATATACAAGCATGTCTTGCATACAGATATTCAAAATGTAAACTCTCATGGCCCATATTTAGATTCAAATTAGTATGTCCTAAATAAATAAATAAAATCATACACTTAGATCATTATAAATGGCTCAACAAATTAATAAATTATATAGAATGTTGAATATACCTATTCTGAAACTTGTAGAATCACTAGAACTAGAATTTAATATAATTATATCAGCTCTTTTATTCTCACCAGAGAAAAAATGAACTCGGCGTAGCTCAATCAGGTCCATAACATAACTACTAGCTCCTCTTGCATATACATGCACTTTAGTAAGAGTTTTGAGATATAATAGTGAAGATATGCTAATTTAGGATCTTCTCTTCTCACTTACTTGTACATTAATTATTAATTACAAGTCCAAATTAATTTACAGGTTGTTCATCATATAACAACTTAACACTAAAAACTTACTTCTAAGTGAAAACTTATTATTCAGATTTGAGCAATTAAGTCATTTATGGTAAGTATGTACTTGACTCGGCTTGACCACTATTAACATCACCACCACCGTAATGTACGGTTTTTAAATAAGTAAGATTATATTTCAAGTAGATGAGGTCATGGTAAAAATATTAATATTCTAGATCTCGTTTAGCACCAAGAGCTAGCAATTTTTGCACACTTGACCCACTCTTGAACCACTCTAGACTATAACTTTTTGACCATCACCATAAGTAAATTTTAGTTATGTTCATTCATAATAAAAAGTTACACATCGACTATTAATATATTCATGATTAAACGAATATCGCATTAATATGCCTAAACTTAATTTTCATAAAAAACATTCCACTCCGATCACTGTTCTGGGATATTTTGCGTCATAATGGATCATAACTTGCATTTTATCAAATTTGGAGATTGTATTAGTATAAGCAGCCTTGTACGGTAAATTTGGACATTTTACAGTTTTTATAAAATTAAATATTTTTCTTGTCTATTAGGATGGAAATCACCTCATTGAAACAACCTTCTATGTAAAATCAAAAAATATAAAAAATACCAGTTTAATGAGATTGTGTTGCTTCTACTCTAGATTTTTTTGATTTTATTATAGAATCAATACTTACTAATAACAAATACACATGATTAAAAATCAAATCTAGTGCACAAATATAAAATACTCATCGGTATCTACTCTACAAGATATATAAAACTACAAAAATTCAAATATTTTTTACAGTAAATCAAATACTAGTAAGTCAAACACTATAAACACACTTCTACTATAGAATTAAAATAAAAAATGCAAAAATATTTCTATTTTACTGTAAAATTAATATCTCTACATACAGAAAAAGAAAAAAAAATATATGCATGCGAAATTATATCAATATTTTTAAAAAATTACAAGGGGAGCTATGAGGAGCACTATAGTCTATTGCAAGATTCAAGTGTAAAATTAGATTCTAGTATAGCACCTTAAGATAGAGTACAAAACAAAAAAAAACTTACATATTCCATGAAACAACTTGCAGCTATAATTGCTCAAACTCAAAATTAATCTGAAAACATTAATTGAAGATTAAAAATCATTCAAAATCATCACAAAACCCTAAATATATGTATAAAATAGTAGTAACATGAAATTTCACTTAATAACAACTATTCTCAACATTGTTGCTATGAAATATTCAATTTTTTAGCTCTAATGGCAGGTTTGATTTTAGAATACTTCTTTCTCTCCCTCTCATCTTTCTCTGTGCAGGATCGAGTGTATGTATAGTGACGAGTGTGTGTATCGTGTGTATATACATTATTCAAGCATTGTAGAATAGATTTTGAAATTTGTAAAACTAGTCTTCAAGTTTATTTTAATTACAATAATGTCATTAAATAGTTGATTTTATCCTGGTTATTAAAAAAATGGATGGCTAACATATTTATTCTACATAATTTTTTATATAAAAAGATCTCCATAGAGTGCGACTCTCGCGACTCGCGCCACTGGCCTCATCTACGAGGCCTTACTGTTATTGGCTGCACCAAATTCACATGGCAATCAAACAAACCCTCTAGTTAATAGAGCATTTTCCCTTCTTTTTGATTCATTCAGCAACCTTCTTGAGGGGTCTAAGAAAAATTGACTTGCAACTTTACATTTTTTAAGTCCATCAATTATTCTATCAATCCATTAAATATAAATTATTAAATATAAATTGATTTGCAAATGACTTCGTTTTCTACTTCATGTGATAATTTGCCGCCTTCTTTTTTAATGATTTTATGTTTTACAGGGAAGCACCCGCACGAGCGGTAGTGGACGAATTAAAATATCAAATTTGAAATAAAAATAATTCAACCATTTTTATTATTAAAGTGAAGTAACACTTCCAACGACATAATATTTCAGTACATGATATTGAATAAATATTCAAGTATATATTAAATCACTAAAACAAACATATAAAAATACAACTATCACACCATAAACAAAAATATTACACAATATTAAATGAAAACTAAACTATTAATATTATATCCATTATATTCATAATAAGCTTATAACCCGTGTGACCGTACTTGACACTTTTGAACTAACCCTAATAAACTTTATGCATTATATTTGTATGTTTACTATGCCCATATGTATTTTTTATACTCATCATATCTCATAATTTGGTCCAGAAGTGGATATTTTATTTAGAATAAAATTATGTTTATATACTCTTCACTATATTTGGTTTAATCCTAACCTAAAAAAAAGTTGAGTAAAAAAAACTTAATAGAGAGTTATAGAACTAGATTTCAAAATATATAATGAACTTTTTTTTTGTTATGGAGGTTCAAATCTTGTTCTTTGATACTTGAAAATCAGTGGAGAGCTGGAAAATACTTCATCACCATTGGATTTTTAATATTAAAATTTTAACTTTTAATTTTAAAGTCCCTTTAACGGCCACCAATTTTTTCACCCAAGGTCTACCAATTCTCATAACTGACCTAGGCCCAGTCTATAACTATGAGTAGGGTTGTAAATCAACCCAATTGTAGCGAACATTACTCTTAAGTATTTAATTATTAGCTTGAAAGTGTAATAAATCCAAACTCTATCTTTTATTGAGTCAAATTTTTTGTTCATTTATCGACTAATTAATAAAAAATATATCTGCGAACATGTTCATGAACATCTATGAACTATCATTCAATAAAAAATTCGTGAATATTGTTCAAGAAATTTTGATTCTAAACAACTTAGTTTACAAACTCGTTCTCACAATTTGTCTCACTTATTTCTTTTTTGATATAAATATAAAATATAAAATAAATATTTTAAAAAACATACAATAAAATGAATAAGTTTGATGATTTAGCATTCTGATTGTAAATAATATGGAGAAATTAATTTTTTAATCACTCAACTATTTTTTTTTAAAAACCTACCACCCAACTTATATTTTTATTTTTTTTGTCACTAACGTTACTTGTGTATTGAATTCTACCCAATTTCTTTAATTTTGACTTCTTTCTGTTAAAACAACCGAAAAGCGAACATAGTGATGTCGGAATCTGGGATGTCCAAAAAGCAGCACCGTCCAAACCAATTTATGATCAAATTGGCTCTGTTTTTTATGATTTTTCAGCCCAAATCACTCTATGAAAACTGAACAATTCATATCTAGTAACAACAATTACAACCAAAGTGCTTCTCAATTATTCCGTCGAGTTCTAGTAAAAAATTCCGACGAGTTTAAAATTCGATAATAGCAAAATGTATTCAAAACTCCATAAAATTTAGTACATATGAACATATATACTCCTACAAGACTATTACACCAACTGATATTAACAAATAATCAATTAATCAGTAAAAAAAATGAAGAACACAAGTGGCTTCTACTTTTCCCGCAAACACAAAATTATAACACAAAATCACAAAATAAATACATGCAAACTCAAAATTGAACGATCTATACATTCATATGTACTAAAATGAACGAATAACGAATATAAAATCTTAAAATTAATGTTTTTAGAAAATATTAACGGAATGGTTTAAAATGAAAAAGAAATGTAACGTTTGTGACAAAAAAAATGTAAGTTGGGCGGTAGGTTTCTAAAAAAATAAATAGTTGAGTGATAAAAAATCATTTTTTCCCAAATTATGTTATTTCCATTCAAAATATTGACATAGATACAAATACACGAACACAAGTTAAATAAAAATATATATTTACAATCTACCATGTACTGTTATTTAAATCTTCAATGCAAAAAACTATAAACGTAATAAAAATGAATAAATGGATAATATAAATTGGTTGATTGATTTTTATACAAATATGTATACCATTATTTATTAAATCCTATATTGTAAGTGTGTGTCATTTACGAGAAAATTTAACTAACAATTCATATACTTATTCACCAGTTATACAAGCCAGCATATAAATATACTTACTCACAAGTATATTCACGAAAGTTGTTATTGAAGTTGATCATGATTTTTCTCGATTTATATTGTGCTCAAGTTCATCTATATACAAATTGAGCCTAATAATTCTCTCCATGTTCGACTTATTAATAACTCGAACCGAACACCAAACTCTTTATGAGCATATCGACTTATTTACAACCGTATGAGAGTACTGTATAACGTTAATATTTTTTAATTAAAGTTTTCATCATCTTTTATCTATCCAACTTTTATTTTAGGTTTAATGACCTTTTGGCCCTTAAAGAATGGGCTTTTATAACCATCAACCACAAAGTTATGAAGTTATATCATTTAAACCCTATAGTATAAGTCTTCGTACCTTTTAACCCTTTTCAGCAATAAAATGACATATAGGAAAATATCGGAAGGTAAAACTATTTTTTCATAAAATTGTTCCCTGATGATTGAGTTTTTATATACTTTTTGAACCCTAAACATTCTAAGACTTTAGTTGCTCCAAAATTAAACATCATAAACTTAATTACAGTGGCGATTAATAATTTTCGGGCTTGGATTGTGTGAATCATTCAAAGTCATGGGTTTCTCGGTATTTTCTCGGTATTTTTCTTAACCTCGGTTTATGTTTTACCGATAAATATTTTCCATTTTGATCGGTTGATTGAATGTTATGTTCAAAACTCTGTATATGTGTGTGCCAGTTAATGTTTAAATTTAATGTGTTTACCCAATTGTTCTTAACCTTTTAGTAGTCTGTATATTAAAACTAATGAATGATTAAATAATGTAGTCGAATGTTTATATTTATGTGTTAAATATGTTTATATCCATTTATTTTCTTTTAAAGGTGATGATATTTCAAGTATGTGTTTGTTTCAAGGAGGGAAGTTAAAGTGGATTCCCAGAATTGAATATGTAGGGGTAAAGCCATTGTGTTTCATTTCCAAGACCTTGACGAAATTACTTTGAAAAATATTAGAGGGTGGACTAATGTATTGGGTTATGAGAGCTTTGGTTCTTTGTATTACAGACTGCCTAAACAAGAGTTGGATGTATATTGACCATTCAAATGAAAAATAATTGGTACCATTTGAAGGTTAAAATGTTCAAAGTAGGAGTGAAGGAGAGGATAGCAATGATGTACGAGATTGGATTGATAAAATTGAATACTATGACTTTGCTAATAGTCACTACTCCATGACAGATGATGACCTTCTTTTTAGTAAGAATGTTGAAGAGGAAGTGGAATGGATTTGAAGACTTAGGAAAGGACTAGGTTTAAGTTAAAAGAGAGAAGTTGAGAAGGATGTGGACATGCAGGTTGATGGTGATTACGACAGTTATGATCTGGAAAGCTTGGCAGATAAAGAATTTTATGACGAGTTTCTAACTCAGAAGAGGGAGAAAGCATTTCCAGTGTTTGAAGAGAAAGAAAAGCCAAAGTAGAGAGTTCGAATGATATTCAATGATTACAAACAGTGGAGGGAGGAAATACAGAACCATAGTACTAGTGAGGGGAGGGTGATCAAGATATCTAAAAGTAACATAACGAGGATTAGGGCTGTGTGTCAACCACCATTCCCTTGGACATTATTTTCATCATTAAATTTTGACAAAACCATGAAAATAAAAATTGTGGGACTAGGTATATTTTAATATTTTTCTTGGTTTTCTCTATTATAATTGTATGTGTGTATAAGCTACTAACTGACCATTTCTTTATTGCATTGATAGACCATACATGTACTAGAGAGCAGACGGGGTACCCCTCATTAATTCTGGGTTTTTGTACAGAAAATACTTCCCAGAATCTTGAATTAATCCAAACTATCCAATTAAAGTCTTCCATATCTCATGGAAGATCTGTTATCACACCAGGTGCACTTTTAGAAGAACTATAAAAAATCAAGAATGAAAAGAAAGACAAAACTGCAGGACCTTCAACAAAGAAGAAAAAGGACACATGAGATGCAACTTTTTCACTTTAATCTAGTCATGCATTTATGCAGTTTTAATTGATGCTAAATCAATTTATCACAATTTATGTTTATGTGGAATTGATGTTATTTATCTTTTAGTTACAACTATATAATAGGGATGTAATGATGGATTATGAACTTATTAATTAAATCACTTTCTTTTGCAATTGTGATAATTTCATTATAAATTTTGATTACAATGTTGGAAAATTTGGACTACATAGTCATACGTCAAAAGCTACATTACTACTACAAAGGTTTTATTTAGGTAGATTATATTTCTTAGTATTATTCCACTTTATTGATAATTTCATTATATATTTAGATTACAGTGTTGGAAAATTTGGACTACCTAGTCATACGTCAAAAGCTACGTTACTACTACAAAGGTTTAATTTAGGTAGATCATATTTCTTAGTCTTTGATTCCACTTCATTATTCATCAGTACAAACAACAAAATGACTACAATAATGACTATATACATCAAAACAGGGTTTCTCTTCTTCGCCTTCATTTCAGCAATAACTTCTAATTTCATAAAATTATCCTCTAACTTCTCTATTTTTCTTAAAGTTCGGGAAATATGGTTCTTGACCTTGGGCACAAAGGGGGGTCGAACCATAGATTGAAATTACATAAATTCCCCATATCATCCTGCAAAAAAATGGGGAAAAGGTTAAATAACCATTAAACAAATATAACTTCATGTCATGTAAAAATTTACTTACCCCGAATCAGAAGAAACCATAGATACACCTTCTTGCATTCGCATTCGTTAATGATGTTCGTAGCACTGATATGGTTCCACACTAACAATAAAGATTCATGCTCAAGAATTCTTCAATAAAATATATATCGATATATATATATATATATATATATTTGTGTGTGTGTTTGTCTAATTATATAACCACAGGGGCTGTGGGGTTTGGCGGGAACATTTTCTCAATTTTTGAAGGAACAATTTTAGTAAAAGACGATTTTTCCCTCCGATATTTGTCGATATGTATTTTTAATGTTGAAAAGGGTAAAAAGGTTGGAAAACTAATACCACAGGTGTAAAAAAGTATGACTTCATAAATTTGGGATATATTTGGGAATAATAGGTATAACAGCCCATACTTAAGGGTCGAAAGGTCATTAAGGCTTCATTCTAACGTCTATTGTTATTTTGGTGGTGCCAACATCCATGATTACCAAAAAATAACATAAATCCTTTTAATACTTATTTTATATAAAAATGAAGATAAATAATGTAATAAATATAGTAATAGAATGTAATACGATAACTTTAAGAAAATGATTTACGCAAAAAAAAGAAAAAAAACTTTAAGATAATGTCAAGTATTTCTCTTATTAGTATATATGATTCTATAAAGAGTATAAAATTACTATAAATTTTTTTTTGTTTAAATAAGTATGCAAACCGCTTCAGAAATTTGAAATTTTTATAAGAAAAATGCGGCAGCTTTATTTATAGGTGAAGGTGAAACTAATCTTGAAGATTTAACAGGCAAGCTATTCGTTACTGTTGTGTAGAAAACTTAGTTTGTGTTTGGATTAAATTGTGTTTGGCCTCTAGGGGGATGCGAGTTTGGGTGTCAAGCTCTCTAAAAATAGCTTACTGACCTTTTCTCTTCATCTCAATCATAATCTCTTATCTGTATCGTCAAAGTAAGGACATTCTTAGGACTAAACTCATGTCGATTAGACCTGTTGTTGTCGTTCCATGTGATGTTATTGGCATTCTCACCAGGGCTGCTAATTATTTATATTCCTATGGCATATCTTGTCTTCCTATATCGATCACTCCACTTATAACAACTACTCAATTGGCGTTTACTACTGGATTTGCATTTCTTTTGGTTAAGCAAAAGTTCACCAGTTTCACTATTATTCTGTCTTTTATTATGTATTGGAGATGTACTTCCTGGATTTCATACTACTTCTGATCGTCCGGCTAACGAGCCCAACAAGAAATATTATTTTTGCATGATATTCACTCTTAGAGCATCTATTAATGGAGGAATTTGGTAAGCAAAGATTTGAGGTTCACGACCAGAATCAAGATATGCAGCAGTGGTCGGTAGTTGGAGAAATCACCAAATTGCGTTCATTTGTGCTTAAGAAATGGTTAAGATTGATAGGGTTTATGTTTTCCTTCTCAGAACTCTCAAACATGTGGACTCACAACATACCTACGTACCTCCTTTTATAGAAGATTAAGTCGAATTAGTTCTTAGGATACAAGAAACCTAGATGGACTTGGTTTCTCATTCCGCAACCCAATAGGAATTGTCGAACTAACATCCTATTGTAACTCCAATATTAATTTTCTTCAGGAGTGCCCGATTATGCGGCCTAGTTACAAAGGCCCATGGCTCGGTTATAATGTCGAGAATTCACGGACAAAGAAACTCCCCATCCAATTGATATCCCCCATCCACTACTTCTACTTTCGTCAATTGTAATCGTATGTATAGCCATGACTTATCGTAAATACCAAAGCACATCCTTTCCCCCCCATAAGGATAACCCACCAGATTACAGGACAAATGATCCCAAGGGTAGAAGTGTAAAGTATGAGATAACCCTAGAGTCTCCCATCGAGGACAACCCTCCGAATACAGAGACAGGGCTTCTAAAGCATACACCGGATCTTTTCGATCATTTCCCTACAAGGATAACTCGAAAGACTATAGAATGATACCTTCAACATATTGTACGGGACAACAGGATCCTAGAGGCTCTTTTTTCTTTACGGGGCAGGCCTTGTTAAAAAAATTAGAACATGAATATAACAAATAATTTTTAAAAATAGTACAATAGCTAAGGCAACACTAAATAACCTACTGCAACACCAGAAAGCAAATGCAACAATTAAAGTGTCACCTCAGCATGTGGGCCCCACTTGTGCCATGTCAGCACGCCACGTCAGCATTTTGGGTCCCATCCACTGATTCCACGTCAATATGTCACGTCAGTATGCTAACGTCAGCATGCCATGTTAACATTTATTAAATAACTAAAATGTCTAATGCAATGCTATGACCTCTACTGTTGCATGCTGCGCAACACTAACAGTTATTAGCTATGGTAGCTTCAATGTACTGCAACGCTTTCTCCACTGTGTTGTAATAAACTGAAAATTTTATAGATAATGCAACGCTTTTCGTGCAACGCTAGCTAAAACCGTTGCCTTTGTGCACTTATGGCATAGTGCCTTAAGAGATGTTCAGGGATGTTCTGTAGGATCGGTATTTGGATTGCAGTAGACTTTAGAATTTTGATGTTTCTTTTGTACATGATGGTATTTTCATTGAATTTATAATTTTTTGTTGGTTTGTTGGTTTCATTGTTGTAGGGGGTAGACCGGGTTATTAATGATTATCAAATTATGTGATTTTGATTTTTTGGTCTTGTCTTTCTGTTTGTTTGTCCAAATTTTGGAATTTTTGGGTGTTTATAAATTAAATGTGTATGTAAAGGTATAAGGCATAAAGATCAGTTGATATATACAACTTGTTTATAACTAATGTTGAAGATGCTAAACATATCAGATTTATTTAATGAACCAATGTTTAATCAAGCCTCTAACATCGGTTTTCTTTTATATGTGATGTAAAAAGGTAACTTTGACATCTGTTTCATATCCAAAACCGATGTCAGAAGTCAACTTTGATATTAGTTTTCTTTCTAAAATGATGTAAATACTGATTTAGAGTATGTAAATTAATTGTTAAAGTTCAAACCTAGATCATATAAAAGCTATTTGGAAAAGATTGTAATGCAATTTTTGTTTAAAAACAAACAATATAAATCAGACTATAATCTGGAACCTATATTAAAGATGTTCCCAGATATTAGTTCACAACCGATGTCATGTGGGGGTATCTTTCTCTACACCCGCATAGACATCGGTCGGGAAATGTTTAACATTGGTTTCTGGCCGATGTCTATTGAAGTTTTTTTTAATAGTGTATAGAATACAATTGAATTATCATACAACTTATCCTTAGGGTTATCAAAATGACTTAGTCTTGTTATGTACATGCATGTCTTGCACAATAGATATTCAGAAAGTAAACTTTAAATGCCCATATTTCATAACCAGAAAAAACCTACAGATCAACCTAAAAAAAATTCTAGATTCTGCAAATCAAAAAAACTCTTAAATTTGGTAGAAATAACTGATGCAATAATTTGCAAAAAAAACTACTCCAAATAATATGATAAAGCAATACACATATTATATTCTTAAAATCTACAGATTAATAGATTTCAAACACATTATGACAAACACAAAGCAAAATATCTTCAAACTTATGAATGACCTAAATTATCTTACCATAGATTCGTCTCAAGTTCAGTAAATCATCCTCGGGGTATAATGAATTTTAAACTTAATAAATCTAAACCTCAAATATTTGAGAAAAAGTCATCAACTAAAACACTATATTAAATGAAGTTACAATCGCATGCCCTGCCAATAACATGTACAGTGGCAACATAAAAATAGTTTCAAATGGTAAATACTTCAGTCTCCAACATAGTAGTAATTTGAAAACGAAGCTGGACTAGTAGATTTGTGGTGTTACTAATTTTTCTGACTTTCTTCACTCACTCTCCACGATCTAGATTTTTCCCGTGACGCGAGTTTAATTTTACAGGTCAAAACTCGTGGCCCTGATTCTGTCCTCTTTTCTGATTCTCCACTACTGTTAAATAAAATTTTGCCTATACAATAGTTATACAATAAAGACTAGTCTGACAAGTTGGCGTATGAAACATATTGCTAAATGATTCCATATTTATTTCATCAACAATAGTTTTCTTAATTATAGTGATATTACCTATACAATGCATACTTATAATTTATTTCCAATAATATTCTCAAATTTATGATTCCTAATGCTTCCAAAAGGATCAACCTTTTCTAAGTCCAAAATCAAGAATTTACTGATTCCCCGGAAAATATTGCATCCCCCCTAACAACTTCTATGAACATCAGAAATACTTCATAATTAATGTTATTGTTAAGTAACCAGTAGCTTTAAAACCTTAAGGTAGTAGAGTAAGGCTCGAGCATGATCTTATACTCCTTAACACTCCCCCCAAATCGTACGATACTTTTCGATATGATTGACAACAACATATACAACTAATACCAATATAAATATAAAAAAAAAATTAAAATAAATGGGGGTGGGAGGACACGGACACGAGTTGCTCCCTAAACTGAGCTTTGATACAATGTTAAACTATACATAATAATGATTTTATTATAATAAGACTTGTTCTCAATTATAATAAAAGAGAGGCTTATATACCCAACAACCAAACATAATGAAGGAAAATATTCTAATAAGGAAATTGTTATAATAATGAAACTATCCAATAATACAATATCATTATATATGTTAACACCCCTTACCCAAACTCACGATATTGAATCGGGAGTTTCCAAACCAAGTGACGGAGCCACGTAACCAAACAAATCCAATGCTGCAACACCAGATTCAAGAGTATTCAAACAAATCCAAAAAAAGAGTTACGAATCCAAACAAACAAAAAACTTCCAAATGAATCCAAACACGCAAAAATAAAAAAGAACGCAGCAACAAAAGAGAAATCGTCCAAAGGCGCAACAACCCAAGATAAATTAAAATGATCAAGTCACCAAAGCAATAAATCTGCAACCACTGAAAACAATACTAAAACTTCATCCAAAATAAGACAAAGCAATCAAATCACCAAAGCAACAAATCTGCAACCATCGAAAACAATATTAAAACTGCATGCAAAATTGAATCCAAATCCAAAACCAAACTCCATAATCAACCAAATACAAACTCCAGATAATTGAATCCAAGTCACCAAATTGTATCTAATCCTCAACCAAATAAAAATTGTATCTCAATTTAAATTATATCCAAATTGAATCAAATCCCGTGAAGGGCTAGTGTGCCTGAGCACCAGATAAACTAAACCAATGTGCCTAGAACACCAAATAAACTAAATCAATCCCCTCAAAGGCCCAATGTGCCTTGAGCACCAAATAAACTAAATAATCTCTCGTAGGGCCAATGTGCCTAGAGCACCATATATAATAAACCAATGTGCCTCGACCACCAAATAACCTATACAATTCCCGTGAAGAACCAATGTGCATACAACACCCGGTAAAATAAAATAGAAGGCAGAGAAGTATACAAATGTGCCTAGGGTTACCCCCATCATCAACACGAGAAAAGGAAATGAAAATGAGGGGGAAAAAGAGAAAAAATAATATTATCAAGGAGCCAATATCATCAAAGCGAGATCGACGGTGTATATTAGAGTCCCACCAAAAATCAGTAGGAAAAAAACAATTTCAACCAAAATCAATTACCATCGAGAAATCCAACTAAATCGAAGAAAAAACAATAATTATGATTAAAATTTAAAAAATCCAAGAAAAAAAATAACAGATTTGAATATGAAGAAGACAAGAAAAAATAATAATAATAACACATATTTTAAACCCAATATGTGGAACCTAACCCGATATAACTCATCATCAACCTATCCTGGATCGAATCATAACTCTTGATATCATAATAAATAACCAGTCGCACTAAAACCATAAGGTAGTATAGGAAGGCCCGAACACGATCTTATACTCTTTATCATTTATAATTAATTTTTTCAGCTCAAATAAATTAAGATATCTTTTGCTTTGCGAATTCATAATACGATTGATTTTCTATTATCTTTTCAGGAGATCAACGACTAAAAATCTCAACAAAAGGATATTTGACCAAAGGAAAGATGACTGAATGAAAATATTAGACAAATTGCACCTACAATTCACATTAATTTGCATCCTAAATTAAATAAAGAATAGTCAGAAATTTAGATTCACATTAGTATGTTCTAAATAAATAAAGAAAAATCATAAACTTACATCAGTTAAAAATGGCTCAATAAATTTATAAATTATATAGAACGTTGAATATACTTTTTTCTTACAAAGCTAATCTTTTACTACTTTTAAGTTTGTATGAACGCTAGAACTTGCTCTTACGCAAATCTTCTATATTGACAACCATTATTTACTTATAATATTTTAATGCTTATTTACTATAATAGTGACAGTATGCAGGTGTATGGATAAGATTCGGTGTTTTTAGTGTTTAATTTCCTAAGCTAATATTTAAGATGTTAGTCCCTCCGTTCCTTTTTAGTTGTCACATTTTCTTTTATAAAAGTCAAATTGACCAATTTTTTACCGTAAATTAAACATTACCCTTATATTACTTGAAAAAACTAAAAATTATATATTAACATAGATTGAATCTACTTTCCGGTGATATAATTTTTTTATTTTGTTCAATTTTAAATTATTAATAAACTTCGGTCAAACTTTAGTGAATTTGACTAGGTCAAAGTTAAATGTGACAACAAAAAGTGACAACTAAAAAGGGACGAAAGGAGTATTATATTTTGAGTTTCTCGTTACAACACCGAAATCAAAGTACGTGATTTTTGTTGCTCATTTTTTAAAAAAATTTGTTCATTTTATTGGATCATGTTGTTGTATCAAAAATATTTTATTAATTTAGATAATTGACATTGTGATATTAAAAATATAAAAGACTTTTAGAAACTCCGAGTTTTAGTAGTATATGAGTTTATAGAATCGTGTCACTATATAGGGTGATGGATCTTTATTTATTTCTTTTTGGACTTTTGTTATTGAACTAGTGTACTAGTGTGCAAGCTCCGCCTCAATATCTTTACTTTTATTTCTACAGTGACTTTTTGATATCTTGGGTTTGGAAACTTCATCATTAGGCCTTAGAAATTGAATTATCTTAATTTCTATTTATTAGTTTGATTTTGAATTAATATTTTGAAATGTCGAGATGTTATAAATTAACCAAACATGTTTTGTTAAATATAAAAGTGTTAAATTTTTAGTTAGCTTTCAATTGTCACAAAGCAATTCTAAATACAAAGCAATTGTAAATACAAAATGTAATACAGTGCCAATACGCTGTAAAAGCTCATGTCACTAATCTTTCTTGTAATTTGCCTTCTCATTCCAGGAAGAAAGGCATGAAAGGCTGCATTTATTAATTTTGGAGCATTTTCTTCATTGTTTACTGCAAAATTATAAGAAAATATAAGAAATATGATGAGTATTTCGAAAAATTATTTACAACAAAATTGAAGATAAGTTTGTATAACAAAACTAGATGCCTACACATAAAGTTGTTTTCAACAAAGTAACAGAACTGAATTCTTACACTGTTGGAGTGGATCCAAGTTAACAAGACTTCACACATAAAATTACCCACTCAACATTTACAAATTAGGGGATTGAAAAAATTGAAATTAGAGTAATGAATATCAGAAATGGTTAAGAAGACTTTTCTAATAAACATATATGAGAAGATATATGCTTAATAGTATAAAAA
The DNA here is from genome assembly GCF_009905375.1 of Apium graveolens. Lineage (NCBI taxonomy): Eukaryota > Viridiplantae > Streptophyta > Magnoliopsida > Apiales > Apiaceae > Apium > Apium graveolens. The sequence continues at coordinate 50,111 of NW_027417449.1, forward strand.
AGAAGAAGGGGAAGAGAGGCAGATGCATAATGCAGAGAGGAGGCGGAAGGTTTTTTTGATTTAAAGATGAGGCTCAATGTTAGTCTTATATAGAGTCCTCACAAATAATTGGACGGTCAAGATAAAACCCTAACACAAATCAACGATTGTGATGAAGTATGATATGTATTCTATTGTAATGTCAATGAATTGGATGGTTAAAATCAAACTGCTCATATAAATTAACAACTTTAATTCTTTCATGTACCATTTTTCCGTATAGCTAGGGAAAAATAAGCGCCCATGAATTCAAAATAATCTTGCTATTACATTAATAACATTGGGATACTTTCAATTTAAAAATGTAAAAATTTGATAAAAAATTAGCATTTTTTATAAGGTTAATTTCATATCTAAATGGCGGAATATGTGCTTGTGATTTTTTATTTTCATCAAATAATAAACACAATTGATTTTCTAGGAAATAAAAGTAATATTTTACACCTTACTTAAAATAATACTTGAGTGCACAACTTAAAAATAAAATTTTATGTTTTTACATGTTCTATATAATAATTTTTGATTACATAATAATTTTTTTGTTTACTTTTGTAAGGAGTACATATTAACTATGATATCAATTTTTAATGTGATGCTAAAACATAAAATTTTATGTTCTTACTTGTTCTATATATATGTTAAGAAAAATAATAATTTTTAAAATGGGAGATACCCAATATTTTAATTATTTATTTCATGTAAAGATGTAAATTTTTTAACACAATAAAAAACAAATCTAAAATAATACAAAAAAAATTTGGAAACATTTTACAATTTAGCATATTAGTAAAACATATCCTTGACACTAAAATTTACATAAATATTTGCTTATGTAATTCTTGTTGTACTATATGGTACAATTCTTTATTATTAAATAAAAATTTCAAATACACTACAATAGTTATAAAGTATTTTTAACATATTAAAAAATATAGTGCTGATATATTCAAGTGAATATGAGATAACAAGATTTTAAATCACCTATTCCTGTAAAAATGCGAGTAATCAATTAAAAGGGGTTATCAAGAATTTTCTAATTAACCTACATAAGAGAATCTTGAAGGCTATTACGTAAACTTGTTAGATAAAACAACATTATCTATAATTTTATTGAATGGGCAAAGAAATTCTTTTAGTGATGTTAGCTATATTCATTAGTAATATTCAAAATATTATTTTATTATTAATTTCAAATATACAATTAATATAAATTTAAGTTAGTTTTATTTAACACAATTAAAAATAAACATGTATTTTATTAAAAATATATTTTCATGATAAAGATTTTATATTTTTATATTTACGTATATATTTAAAGTAAATAATATAAAATTAAGGAAAAATTATTACGATTATAGATATAATAACATTTTTAAAAATGAAAAAAATAAAATTAACAAACATTACCCTCATGTATTATAAACATAAAAATAAATAACTAACACATATATTATTTTATTAGAATATTAAAATTTTAATTTATGATGACCGAAAATCCTCCACCTTGAGAATGTGTGTCATGAGAGTACCATATGGTGAAACCTGCATTATTTCAATATATAATGAGATAAAATATCTCAGTAGGGGAACACCACTCCATTGTCTCGAGATGGAGACTAATTATCACTTGTTACATATCCATAAATGTCTTAATACAAACTCATAAGTGTGCATATTTGAAATTATTAAAATACTAGATAAGCTCGAAACTGCATCTTCTGTGTCGAACCGTTCAACTAAGGATAATCTTGTCTGACTTTTCCCTTTCCTCTATCCCTGTTACTCGTCATAATCTTTCATTTCATATTCTACTGTATATGATTTTAAGAAATAACAAGAATGACAATCTACATGCTCAGCAAGATATCCAATAATAATAGAATAATAAATAGTGAAAGTTGTACATCACAAAATAAGGATAAAAGTGCAAAATATGACAATGAATATTATGAAATATAACATTTCCATGAAAAAATTTCAAATTCGAGTTGCTTTTCGAATAAAGGAAGCAAACTCATCAAGGGCACATGATCAAAATAATCACAAGTTGTGAATCTGTTCGTTTCCATCCTAGGTACCTTTGTGATGCGATCAACTAACACGGAAGAGTACCATTCTCCGCGTGAATACTGCGCTCGCCTGTTCATGCCTCATCATAGATTCATCAAACATTTCGATGCTAGCATATATAATGGGTCCCACCTGAACCCATGGCTTCACTTGAGCCAAACAATAAAAATTTTAATATCCGCACTTGGGATAAACAATTTCAAACCATGGGCACCTCCCACGTTGACTATTCTCTGAGTATGATATTCACTGTTGAATGAACATTTTCAAAATTTGAATAATAAAATTCAAGCATCAAAATCAATAAAATAATGAAATACAGTACTGGCTAGAAGGATAAACCAATTGTACTTTTAAGAATACAGTTCATTACGTATAAGATAATGAACTACGATTTAAAATATTGATCTTCTCAAAATATTGAGAATAATCGATATTAAATAAGGTTTGGGTTACTTGAATGATAAACAACCCTTGCTTGCTAATTTATAACAAAATAAAATATTTAAAGATGGCTCCAACGTTAAATAATAATAAGATTTTGGAAATTTTCTATGCACAGGTAGGTCAATGGTATCAAATGATTCATAAGGTTAATCTGAAACACGGATCCAACTAATGACAATAAAATTTGGTGGTTCAAAAAAAATAAACAAACCTAGATTTAAAGTCATCATTATTCAAAGAGATAAATTACCCAAATGAATATTCTATGTACAAAGGGGATAGCACGTCCATATTTTTCAGGATTTAGAAGGAAAATATATTCTCAAGATAAATAAACATAAAATGAAATGATTTTTAAAATTTAATAAGCATGAATAAGGGGATAGAGTAAACTTGCCTTTGTCCAGAAGCACATGCCATTCACAATCTACTTTCATTAGCCGGTTCATCTCTATTTCTGACTTAAATTTGTAATCAATAAACCAACAACAAATATTCAGTATAATTGAACATAAAATAATTTTAATATTCAGTAAAATGACTTATTCATATCTCAAATTCTCTACACAGCTGTAAGGATGAAAATAGGCGCTAATATTCACGCAAGTATACGCGATCGCAAGTAATATTAAATTAATTCTAGTTCGTTTCCATGGAGACTGGTTTAGGTTAATTTCAATTAATGTACTTATGCAACAATGGCATGGTTATTATTCAATACTAAGATGATAACAAGTTGAGATTGTTTATAACTAAGATTATTAACTAACATGCAATTAACTAAGAGATTAAAAGGGTGATTTACTTATATAACACAAATATGGGATTCTAACTTCATTACTACTTCATTCAGTAGCCTTTTTGTTCTTATCCTTAGCATGCAATGGTGATGATTCTAATCAGAAAACACGAAACTAGTAAGCGCCAACTTTCCTTGTACAAATACCTTACTACCAGACATCCATAAAAGAGATAGAAGCTGAATAGACACCAATTATATTAAGACCCTATATGTCAATAGAATTTGACAACATAACGGTTTAATGAACAAGTTATCTATCGTGATTACATAGGTAAGTAAGATTGTTAAAATTACCTATGAATCATGCTTATCAAATACATGAACCTATGCTAGCATGGTATATTCTAAACCCCTATATTCACTTTCACTTAAATAGAGATTAACATGTTATCTATCGTGACGCTCATAAGACGAATAAGCAAAACCAATACTAGGATATCATACATTTTTCGTACACTAAGGTATCAAAACATATTAACTATTGAAATATATAGTAAATCCGCTAGAAGCCCATAATAACGATTAGCCCATAACCAAACTCATCATCACCGTGGGTTCCAATAAAAGAATGGTATAATAAACTAAGTCTTTAATAAACTGAATAATAATCAAGTACGTTAAACAAGAGTATAGGTTCAACAAAATAAGAAAACTAGCATCCAAGATTAGAACTTAAAACAAAAAATCACAAGAATAAACTAGATCCTCTTCGCCTTGGCTGTATTTATGCTCCGAGGTCTTCTAGTTGTCTTCTCCTTAAGCTCTGTTACGAAAAACGTCTTTAAGTTGTCTATATATAGCAGCCCAATCAGAAGAGAAGTCCAGAAAATCACTCTTGTACTTAAACAGGATTCTGAGCTTTCGACTCGGCGCGGGCTCGCGCTTCATCAGCGCGGGCGCGCGCTTCATCAGCGCGGGCGCACTGTCCTTCTGCTTCTCTGGCGCGGTCGTACGCTAGCACAGCGAGGGCACGTTGGCATTCTGGAAAAACTGATTTTCTTTCATTTAATTGCTGATCCTTGATGACATTATAGGAGCAAACTCCCAGGACACCTTCCTAACACTAATTTAGCACCAAAGAAATGTTAAATCTCTTTGATCCCTTATTTATGCCTTAAATGCAAAACACTACAAAAACGCATCAAAAACACAAACAACTTGAGTACAAAACACCAATTCAAGCCTTTATAGGGCATTTTATAAAGCATAGTTTGTTGTGAACTTTCACATGAATAAGTTGGATGTCAGCCTGCTTGAACTCCACAACATGTTGAAGACTGCGGAATCGAATTTCCCCCCTAAGAAGAGTTCTGTTCTTCTAATTGGTGAAGGTTCCAATCCTAAGAAAAGGAAGAGGAACTCTTCCAAGAAGAAGTAAATAGGTGAAGAAAAGCTGGTTCCACCAAAAGCTGAAGACCCCAAGAGAAAAATTGTTTGCTTTCACTGTAACAAGGTGGGGCACTGGAAGAGGAACTGCAAGGTTTACCTTGCAGAATTGAAGAAGAAGAAGGGTAGTGAGACTACCGCTTCTGATTCAGGTATGTTCATGATAAAAGTGAATATGTCATTAAATCAAATTTCTACTTGGGTATTAGATACCGCCTGTAGTTCTCAAATCTGCAATTTGTTGCAGGGACCAAGGAGAAGTAGGACTCTTGAGGAAGAGGAGGTGATTCTACTAATGGGCAATGGAGCAAGAGTTGCTGCTGTAGATGTAGAATCATTTCATTTACATAGGCCTACGGGCAAGACTATTGTTTTAAATAATTGTTATTTTGTTCCCTCGATTGTGAGGAATATTATTCCCATGTTAGACTTGGCTAGATTTTCATTTATTATTGAGAATAATGAATGTTCTATTCTTAGAGATAATATTCTTTATGGACGTGGTAGTTTAAATAATGGTCTATATAAATGTGACATAATTTACTTCAGATTGAACAAACTAATAAAAGAAAAGGGATGATGAAAATCTCACTTCATAGTGGCACTGCAGTCTCCATTTAGTAGACATGGAGAGAGGGCTGCAAATTTGCTAGGAATGGTACGCACAGATGTATGTGGACCAATGTCTACGCAAGCCATGGGTGGATTTTCATACTTCATTACTTTCATAGATGATAGATCTTGATTCGGATATGTGTTTGATGAAACACAAGTCTGAGGCCTTTGAAAAGTTCAAAGAATATAAGTATGAAGTGGAGAAACAACCAAACATAGTATTATAACTCTTCGATTAGATCGAGGTGGTGAATACTTGAATGGAGAGTTTCTAGATTATCTCAAAGTAAATGGTATAGTCTCCCAGTGGACTCCTCCAGATTGGTATCTGAAAGGAGAAATCGAACTTTGTTAGACATAGTTTGGTACATGATGAGCTATGCAAATCTTCCAGTACTCCTATGGGGTTATGCATTGGAAACCTCAGCATATTTACTAAATAAGGTGTCTTCTAAATCTGTTCCTCAAACTCCATATGAGATATGGAAAGAAAGGAAACCGAGTCTTAAACACGTTAAGATTTGGGGATGTCCAGCTTATGTCAAGTAAGTTGACCCAGATAAGCTGGAATATCGATCCGTAAAATGTAGTTTTGTGGGATATCCTAAAGAGACTTTAGGGTATTACTTTTACACCGATCATCGGGTGTTTGTCCCCAGACATGCTACCTTCTTGGAAAAGGAGTTTATCCTTGAAGGAAACAGTGGGAGCAAAATTGAACTTGATAAAGTTCAAGAAGCACAAACTACTACGGATCAAGTAGAAACACCTGTTCTGACTGAACAACCTTTTGTGGAACAGCCCATTCATAGATCAGGGAGAGTGTCTCACCAACCTGAGAGGTAATATGGCCTTGTCATTGAGAATGACAATGAGTTGTCGATCATTGATGATGACGACCCTGTAACCTATAATGAGGCTATGAGTAGTGTTAACTCAGAGAAATGGCATAGTGCCATGAAATCCGGAATGGAATCTATGTATACGGTATACAAAAGATAGATTATATCAGATGGCCAGGTGGAGACCTTTAAGGCCAGGCTTTTGGCAAAAGGATTCAAACAAAGGCAATGGATTGACTTTGACGAAACTTTTTACCTATAACCCTATTAAAATCAGTTCGGATTTTGCTTGCGATTGCTGCTTACTACGACTATGAGATCTGGCATATAGCCAGATGGTTTTCTTTCCAAGGGAAATGAAAGCCTAGTGTGTAAGCTACTGCGAACCATATGTGGTTTAAAGCAAGCTTCTCGAAAGATGGAACATTCGTTTTGATAAGACAATCAAAGAGTTTGATTTTATCAAAAACGTAGATGAACTATTCATCTACCAAAGGGTTAGTGGGAGCGTGGTAACATTTCTTGTATTGTATTGAATTAGAGTTGACACATAACAACATAGCAGACCCACTCATAAAGCTACTTTTTGAAAGTCACTTTGATCATCATAAAGACAAGATGGGTATTAGATACCAGAGTGATTGGCTTTAGTACAAGTGGGAGATTGAAAGGAATATTTCCTAAGTCCAATCATGTATTAGGATTTAGGAATAACTTTTTATGTAATCTGTTTTGATTTCATTGATATTAATAAAAGACTTGTTTTGTTTTTATTACGGGCTCTATCTATTTAAGTGTTTAAATAAGATATACCATAGTTTAGAGTATAGCTTTTTATGGATTATGATGAGATCATAATAGTGAGACCTAAAAAATGATAACTCTAAACTTAAATAGTTCCTGGTTATAGGATTACTAACTGGTAATTAATAATCCGCAAAGATCGGTACATACTATGCTTACTTCATTATGAAGGATGTCTGTTCTCATAGACATTTGTGTGGTGACACTATAGCTAGTATGTAGGTGCTTATTATAGAATAAGTTCACTGAACATGACTCGCCCAGCTGAACAACTGATGGAGTTCACTCACGTGTCAGCAGTTATTCACATAGTGATAGTTGTACAAGTATCCTTAGACTTGAGGTCATCATAGTCATCTTGTGTACACTGAACTATGCTTTGGTTTAGTTCTTAGTCTCCAGGGACAATTATTAGGGCTCTACTGGGTATAGGAATTTGTACACGAAGATAGTGTATGATCAATAAAGGATCTACTCCTTCCAGTGAAGAAAGCGAATGTTCAAGGCTGATCCACTTATGCTAGTTCAGGAATCTCTGTCCAGAGTGAATGAAATTAGAAAGGAGTTTCTAATTTGCATAGAACTAAGCATAGTAAATGGTAAGCAAGTGATTGAATTAGATAGGCTTGACATGAGATCCATGCCTTGTATTTAATCGGGACATTGTAGGGTAGAAGGAGTTTATTATACGGTAACTATTCACTGAATAGGTTCTTGGTATTCTAAGCAGTGAATTCATATTATCCGGATAGTCGCGATATGCTGAGAAGTATCCCTCACGATGTAGAATAAATATGATTAATTAATTAATCATATTTAATAAATTAGAGAATTTATATAAATAATGATAAAATAGTTTTATTATTATTTATTTCTACTACCGGCTTAATATTGAACCTACAGGGTCACACCATAAAAAGAGAATGATTTAATGGTGGAGGAATTTATTAATAATGGCAGATAATTATTTATTTATGAAATAAATAATTAATTGGCAAATTTAATAATTAATTAAATGAGATTTAATTAATTATAAATTAATTAAGAAAAGTTCTTAATATTATTAATTAAAGGATTTAATTTTTGGAAATTAAATCAAGAGAGAGAATTATTTCTAAAATGTTTAGAAAAAAGGATTAATAATTAAAAGGTGTTTTAATTATTAATGAGAATAATAAATGGGATAATAATAATAATATTTATGGGAAAATTTCAGTTGAAAATTTTGCCTATAAATATACTATTATAGACCCTATTTTTATTCGTACCCAAAAACCCAAAAAGTTTGGAAAACCCAATTCTCTACACCTCCTTCCTCTTCCATTACATCATTTTCTTAGTGGATACCGGTGGAGTGCTTCACACTTGAGGAGCAACTGCTAAGGATCTCTGATCGTTGTCTCCGAATTATTTTAAAGGTTAGATTCGATCCCTATGTTTTTACCATGATTTATATACTTTTATTTGGATTTTATATTTGTAAAAGTGTTTTGCCATGCCTCCGCTGCGGTTTAAATTCCAACAGTTTTCGATCATTTCCCTACGAGAATAACTCGCAAGACTACAGAACGATGCCTTCAACATGTTTTACGAGATAAAAGTATCCTAGAGGCTCTTTTTGCTTTAGAGGGCGTGCCTTGTGAAGGATCAATTAAAAATGATTTTAAAAAAATTAGAACATGAATATAACAAATAAATTTTAAAAATATTACAATAGTTAAGGCAACATTAAATAACCTACTGCAATACCAGAAAGCAAATGCAACGCATAAAGTGCCATGTCAGCATGTGGGCCCCACTTGTGCCATGTCAGCACACCCCGTCAGTATTTTGGGCCCCACATGAGGGACCCACTGTTGCCACGTCAACATGCCACGTCAGCATGCTGACGTCAGTATGTCATGTCAACATTTATTAAATAAATAAAATGTCTAATGCAAGGCTATGACCTCTACTGTTGCATGCTGCGCAACACTAACAGTTACTAGCAATGGTAGCTTCAATGTATTGCAACGCTTTCTCCACTGTGTTGTAATAAACTGAAAATTTTATAGATAATGCAACGCTTTTCATGCAGCGCTAGCTAAAACCGTTGCCTATGTGCACTTATGGCGTAGTGCCTTAAGAGATGTGCAGGAATGTTCTGTAGGATCTATATTTTGATTGCAGTAGGCTTTATAATTTTGAGTTGCTTTTGTACATGATGGTATTTTGACTGACTTTATAATTTTTTGTTGGTTTGTTGGTTTCAGTGTTGTAGGAGATAGATCGGGTTATTAATGATTATCAAATTATGTGATTTTGATTTTTTGGTCTTGTCTTTCTGTTTATTTGCCCAAATTTTGGAATTTTTGGGTGTTTATAAATGAAATATGTACGTAAATGTATAAGGCATTAAGATCAGTTGATATATACAACTTTTTTATAACTGATGTTGAAGATGGTAAACATATCAGATTTATTTAATGAACTAATGTCTAATCAAGCCTCTAACATCGGTTTTCTTTTACATGTGATGTAAAAAGGTAACTTTGACATCTGTTTCATATCCAAAAGTGATGTTAGAAGACAACTTTGACATCATTTTTCTTTCTATAACGATGTAAATACTGATTTATACTTTGTAAATTAATTTTTAAAGTTCATACCTAGATCATATCAAAGCTATTTGGAAAAGATTGTAATGCAATTTTTGTTTAAAAACAGAGAATATACATTAGACTGTAATCCGGAACGTATGTTAAAGATGTTCCCAGACATAATTTCACAACCGATGTCATATGGGGATATCTTTCTCTACACCTGCATAGACATCGGTCGGGAAACATTTAACATTGATTTCTGGAAGATGTCTATTGAAGTTTTTTTAGTAGTGTATAGAATACAATTGAATTATCATACAACTTATCCTTAGGGTTATCAAAATAACTTTGTCTTGTTATGTACATGCATGTCTTGCATAATAGATATTCAGAAAGTAAACTTTAAATGCCCATATTTCATAACCAGAAAAAACCTACAGATCAACCTGAAAAAATTTCTAGATTCTGCAAATAAAAAATTGTTAAATTTGGAAGAAATAACTGATGCAATAATTTACAGATTGAGCAATCAAAATTATGATAGAATTCTATTCAGGACTGAAAAAAGTCTGCAAATTCTATTGACAAAAAAATGTTACAAAACTCTATAAATATTTCAGCAAATATAATAATGCATGTGCAAAAATTTTACAGTCCAAATTCTGCATTTTGCTAAAAACAGCTCAAAATATTCTGATAAAGCAATACACATATTATATTCTAAAAATATGTAGATTAATAGATTTGATAAGATTTCAAACACATTCTAACAAACACAATGCAAAATGTCTTCAAACTTATGAATGACCTAAATTATCTTACCATAGATTCTTCTCAAGTTCAGTAAATCATCCCCGAGGTATAATAAATTTTGAACTTAATAAAGCTAAACATCAAATATTTGAGAAAGAGTCATCAACTAAAACACTATATTAAATGAAGTTACAATCACATGCCCTGCCAATAAAGGTACAGTGGCAACATAAAAACAATTTCAAAGAGTAAATACTTCAGTCTCCAACATAATAGTAATTTGAAAATGAAGTTGGACTAGTAGATTTTTAGTATTACTAATTTTTCTGACTTTCTTCACTCACTCTCCATGATCTAGATTTTTCCCGTGATGCGAGTTTAATTTTATAGGTCAAAACTCGTGGCCCTGATTCTGTCCTCTTTTCTGATTCTCCAGTTCTGTAAAATAAAATTTTTCATATACAATAGTTAAATAATAAAGACTAGTCTAATAAGTTGGCGTATGAAACATATTGCTAAATGATTTCATAATTATTTCATCAACAATAGTTTTCTTAATTGTAGCGATACTACCTATATATATAATGCATACTTATAATTTATTTCCAATAATATTCTCAAATTTATGATTCCTAATGCTTCCAAAAGGATCAACCTTTTCTAAGTCCAAAATCAAGAATTTACTGAATCCCCGGAAAATATTGCATCTCCCCTAACAACAGCTATGAACATCAGAAATACTTCTTAATTAATGTTATTGTGAAGTAACCAGTCGCTCTAAAACCTTAAGGTAGTAGAGGAAGGCCCGAACAAGATCTTATACTCTTTAATACTCCCCCTCCATCATACGATACTTTTCGCTACGATTGACAACAACATATACAACTAATACCAATATAAACTGAGCTTTGATACCATGTTAAACTATACATAATAATGATTTTATTATAATAAGACTTGTTCTCAATTATAATAGAAGAGAGGCTTATATACCCAACAACAAAACTTAAAGAAGGAAAATATTCTAATAAGGAAATTATTTTAATAATGAAACTATCCAATAATACAATATCATTATATATGTTAACACCCCCCCAACTCATGATATTGAATCTGGAGTTTCCAAACCAAGTGACGGAGCCACGTAGCCAAAAAAATCCAAAGCTACAACACCAGATTCAAGATCATTCAAACAAATCCAAAAAAAGAGTTACAAATTCAAACAAACAAAAAACTTCCAAATGAATCCAAACACGCAAAAACAAAACAGAACGCAGCAACAAAAGAGAAATCGTCCAAAGGCGCAATACCCAAGAGAAATTAAAATGATCAAATCACCAAAGCAATAAATCTGCAACCACTAAAAACAATACAAAAACTTCATCCAAAATACGACAAAGCAATCAAATCACCAAAGCAACAAATCTGCAACCATCGAAAACAATATTAAAACTGCATGCGAAATTGAATCCAAATCCAAAACCAAACTCCATATCAACCAAATACAAACTCCAGATAATTGAATCCAAGTCAACAAATTGTATCTAATCCTCAACCAAATAAAAATTGTATCTCAATTTAAATTGTATCCAAATTGAATCAAATCCCGTGAAGGGCTAGTGTGCCTAAAGCACCAGATAAACTAATCCAATGTGCCTAGAATTCCAAATAAACTAAATCAATCCCCTCAAAGGCCCAATGTGCCTTGAGCACCAAATAAACTAAATATTCTCTCGTAGGGCCAATATGCCTAGAGCACCATATATACTAAACCAATGTGCCTAAACCACCAAATAACCTATACCAATCCCGTAAAGAACCAATATGCTTACAGCACCAGATAAAATAAAATAGAAGGCGGAGAAGTATACCAATGTGCCTACACATACCCACATCATCAACACAAGAAAAGGAAATGAAGATGAGGGGGAAAGAAAGAGAAAAAATAATATTATCAAGGAGCCAATATCATCAAAGCGAGATCGAGAGTGTATATTAGAGTCCCAACAAAAACCAGCATAAATATTATATGAGAGTTTCAACCAAAACCAGCAGAAAAGTTGCTTGAGAGTCCCAACCAACCAAAATCAGTAGAAAAAACAATTTCAACCAAAATCAAGTACCCTCGAGAAATTTAACTAAATCGAAGAAAAAATAATAATTATGAAGAAAAGATATAGTTCTATAACTTTTTTTTAAAAAAAAATTTTCTGAATAAAAGTTTATACATTCTATTTTTATTCAGAAAATGAAAATTTTTAGAAAAAATTATATAACTAATATGTGCGAGACACTCTTCCATAAACGATAATAATTGGCAGGGACAGAGGGAGTAACTGATTTGAATAAGAAGAAGACAAGAAAAAATAATAATAATAACACATATATTAAACCCAATATGTGGAACCTAACCCGTTATAACTCATCATCAACCTTTCCTGGATCGAATCATAGCTGTTGATATCATAATAAATAAGCCGTTGCTCTAAAACCTTAAGGTAGTAGAGGAAGGCCCGAACAGGATCTTATACTCTTTAACATTTATAATCAATTTACTCAACTCTAAGAAATTAAGATATCTTTTGCTTTGCGAATTCATAATACGATTGATTTTCTATTATCTTTTCAGGATATCAGCAACTAAAAATCTCAAAAAAAGGATATTTGACCATAGGAAAGACGGCTGAATGAAAATGCGAGAAAAATTGCACGTACAATTTACATTTATTTGCATCCTAAATTAAATGAAGAATAACCAGAAATTTGGATTCACATATGTTCTAAATAAATAAAGAAAAATCATAAACTTACATCAGTTATAAATTGCTCAATAAATTTATTAATTATACAGAACGTTAAATATATATTTTTCTTTCAAAGCTAATCTTCTAGTGCACTTAAGTTTGTCTGAACACTAGAACTTGCTCTTACGCGAATCTTCTATAACGACAAACATTATTTACTTATTATATTTAATGCTTATTTACTATAATAGTGACGGTATGGGGGTGTATGGATAAGATTTAATGTTGTTAGTGTTTAATTGCCTAAGCTAATATTTAAGATGTTAGTCACTTTGTCCCTTTTTAGTTGTCACATTTTCCTTTATAAAAGTCAAATTGACCAATTTTTTACGGTAGATTAAACATTACTCTTATATTACTTAAAAAACAGAAAAATATACGTTAACATAGATTAAATCTGCTTTTCGATGATATAATTTTTTTATTTTGTTCAATTATAAAATATTAATAAACTTCGGTCAAACTTTAGTCAATTTGACCAGGTCAAAGTTAAATGTGACAACTAAAATGTGACAACTAAAAAGGGATGAAGGGAGTATTATATTTTTATTTTCTCGGTACAACACCGAAATCAAAATAACTGATTTTTGTTACTCACTTTTCTTGAAAATTTGTTCATTTTATTGGATCATGTTGTTGTATCAAAAATATTTTATTTTTTTAGATAATTGACATTGTAATATTAAAAATAGAAAAGACTTTTAGAAACTCCCAGTTTTAGTAGTATATCAGTTTATAGAATCCGGTCAGTATATGTTGGTTTTTTAATCTAAACATATTGTTATTTATTATTTATTATCTTAGCAGTAATTATTTGAGTTGATTTGGTCTATCACGTAGGTACGTGAAAGTAGGAGAGTAAGTTGAAATAAACATTAGAGATAGAGTAGTTTCAGGAAAGCAGGTGCTGGTTTTTAGCAACCACTTTGAACGCATGTTTCTTCTTTAGTTTATATTTTAATCTTTCAGTTAATAACAAATCAGTCATTCAGGAACATCTTTTCTTTCAGTTTTACAAGCATACACTTATACCTATAATTATACAGGCACTGGGTTTAGGCTAACATTCTGGTATCAGAGCTCGGTGATTCCGGTGAATGCCAAAGTATATGCCTAAGTCCAGTACGATGGAAAACATCAAAGCAAAAGATGAAACGATCGGGTTGGCATATCCCATGTTGAACAGAGGTAACTATACAGCATGGGCGCTTAAGATGAAGGTGTATATGCAAGCACACAGGGTGTGGATTGCTATTGAGAGTGACGACCCAAAGTTGCCTGTAGAAGATCGGACAGACAAAATCGCTCTTGCTGCTATCTATCAAGGGATTCCGGAGGATGTTTTGTTGTCTGTAGCCGAAAAGAAAATGGCTAGGGAGGCTTGGGATGCCGTCAAAACCATGTGTTTGGGCACTGATCGTGTAAAAACAGCGAGAATTCAAACTCTTAAGGCAGAGTTCGGGACATTGAGCATGAAAGATACGGAGTCTCTCGATGACTTCTGTATGAAATTAAATGGTTTGGTGACAACCATTAGAGCTCTTGGTGAGGAGGTCAAAGAGGCATATATTGTGAAGAAATTGTTACGAGTAGTTCCTAAGAAATTTCTGCAGATAGCTTCGACAATTGAACAATTCGGAGATTTAGAGACTATGACCGTTGAAGAAACGGTTGGATCCTTAAAAGCTCATAAAGAACGCTTACGAGGTCAGGTGGAACCGAGTGGTGGTCAACTGTTATTGACTGAGGAAGAGTGGTCGAAGAGGGAAAGAGATGATGCAAAGCTGCTTTTGACACGGGAAGAATGGCTGAAACGTTCAGGTAAAGGAGATGGGTCATCTGGGTCGAAGTTTCGAAGAGATTTTGGACGTGGAGGACGTGACAAAACTAAAGTCAGATGCTTCAATTGCCAGGGATATGGCCATTATGCTGCAGATTGTAAAAAATCACGATGTGAATGGGAGAATAAGGAACAAAAGGAAGAGGTAAACATGACCCAGATGCAAGATGATGAGCCCGCACTTCTGATGGTAGAAAATAATGAAGAAGGTGAGAAAGTAATGCTGATCAATGAGGAGCAAGTAGTTCCCAAGCTAAACCACAACGTTAAGACAATTCAACCAGCCTCGAATTTATGGTATTTAGACAATGAAGCTAGCAATCATATGACAGGACAATTGTCAAAATTCCGAGAAATAGATGAGAATGTGAAAGGCAAGGTGAGGTTTGGAGATGGTTCTACTGTATCAATAAAAGGAAAGGGGACAATCCTCTTAAAGTGTAAAAATGGAGAAGAAAGATTGTTGAAGGATGTTTATTACATTCCTATATTATGCAACAATATCATCAGTTTAGGGCAATTAGCTGAGGAAGGAAACAGGGTTATTTTGAGTGGGGTTCATTTGTGGATCTATGACAAAGGAGGAAGACTGATTATGAAGGTAAAGAAGTCTGTAAATCGCTTGTCTAAGATTATAATCGAGAGTAGTAGTTCAGAATGTCTGCTGTCACGGAGTGATGAAATGGCTTGGCTTTGGCATGCTCGACTTGGACATGTCAATTTCAATGGCATGAATATGATGTGTACTACCAAAATGGTGCATGGCTTGCCTGAGATTAAAATACAGAATGAAGTGTGCACTGGGTGTTTGATGTCGAAACAAACCAGAAGATCTTTCCCAGGCCAAGCAACCTATAACGCTAAGAAGGTACTAGAACTTGTTCATGGTGATCTATGTGGCCCAATCTCGCCTCCTACTTCATGAGGAAATAAGTATTTATTTCTGTTAGTGCATGACTACAGTCGGGTGATGTGGGGGTATCTATTAAAAAACAAAGACGAAGCGTTCAAAGCCTTTAAAAGATTTAGAGCACAGGTAGAAAATGGAGAGGAACGAAAGGTGCAAACGTTTAGAACTGATAGAGGTGGTGAATTCATTTCAAAACAATTCACCTCCTATTGTGAAGAAGTAGGCATCACCAGACAATTCACTGCGCCGTACTCGCCTCAGCAGAACGGTGTGGTTGAGAGATGAAACCGGACAGTCATAGGAATGGCTCGGAGTTTTCTAAAGGAGAAGAAGTTACCACTAACATTCTGGGGAGAGGCCATACGACATTCGATTTATGTACTAAATCGTTTGCCAACTCGATCTGTTTCGGGGATGACACCTCACGAGGCATGGTCAGGTATTAAACCAAACATTGGGCACATTAGAATTTTTGGTTGTCTAGCATACATGAAACTACCATCTGTTCATACCACATAGCTGTCTGATCGAAGTAAGTTGGTAATCAATCTCGGTAAGGAACCTGGGTCGAAAGTGTATAGGTTGTATGATCCGGAACGAAATGTGATTCATGTTAGTCGTGACGTGGTGTTTGAAGAAAGCAAAGCGTGGCCATGGGAAAGTAACAAGGAGACAGACGGAGAAACTCATGAAACTTTCAATATCTTTTGCTCGATCACAGAATCTGATAGAAGCACTAATATTGAAGAAGACCATTCAGTTAGTCCAATGTCTGAGAGATCAAGCACGACTAGCTCAGAGTCTGTTCGTACACTTTCGTCGTTTGGGACAGGTTCGACAAGCTCAGATGTTGACACTGATAGTGCACCAAAACACTACAGATCTTTGAATGAAATTTATGATGAAACTCAAGAGATTGAGTTGGAAGATGAGGAGCTAATGCTCACTGGTATAGATGAGCCCAGGAGTTTTACTAAAGCAGCATCTGAACACCACTGGAGAGAGGCCATGGAATGTGAAATTACTCCAGTGGAGAGAAATAATACTTAAAAGCTGACTGAGCTCCCTCCTGGTCAAAAAGCTATTGGGTTAAAATGGGTATTCAAAACGAAGAAAGATACGAGCGGGAAAATTGTCAAGTACAAGGCTAGGATTGTGGCAAAGGGTTACGTCCAAAAGCAGGGGAGAGATTTTGGGGAAAACTTCGCACCAGTTACACGCCTCGAAACTGTTAGGATTTTACTAGCTCTGGCTGCCAAACATAGTTGGGAAGTGCATCATTTAGATGTCAAATCTACATTTTTAAATGGAGAGATCCAAGAGGAGGTGTATGTTACGCAACCTGAAGGGTTTGTTAAGAAGGGGCAAGAACATCTCGTGTATAAGCTAATCAAAGCACTCTATGGTTTACGACAAGCGCCCCGTGCGTGGTATGAAAAACTGAGTAAATATCTTGAGGAACTGGGTTTTGTGAGATGTCCCTATGAGCATGCAGTGTATACGAAAGCAAAGGGTGAAGATGTTGTGATCATCGGAGTATATGTCGACGACTTACTGGTTACAGAAATAAAACCATCGAGTATAAGAGAGTTTATAGACCAGATGAACAGGAGGTTCGAGATGAGTACCTTGGGTAAGCTGACGTATTATTTGGGTCTGGAGGTTAAACAAGGGGCTAATAACATCCAGCTGAAATAAACGGCCTATGCGAAAAAAATTCTCGAAAAAGTTGGGATGTGGAACTGCAATGCCACTAAGCTTCCCATGGATCCTAAGGAGAATATCAACAAAGATGAAGGAGGACGATGCGTTTATACTACACATTTTAAAAGTATGATTGGAGGCCTACGCTATTTGGTTCATACAAGGCCGGATATAGCCTATTCAGTCGGGATTGTGAGCAGGTATATGGAAAAACCCACTGAGATGCATCTGCTAGCAGCAAAACGGATTCTTCGCTATGTTAGAGGTACGCTAAACCATGGTCTAGTAATAGAGGCAGTATAAGTGAGTTGTTGAAAGGATATTCCGACAGTGACGTCGCTGGACATGTTGAAGATCGAAGAAGCACTGGGGGCATGGTGTTTTATTTGGACGACGGACTGGTAACATGGGCATCACAAAAACAAAGAAGTGTAGCACTTTCGTCCTGCGAAGGTGAGTTCATGGCGGCAACTGCAGCTGCATGTCAGGCCATTTGGCTACGGAAAATGGTGAGTCAGGTTACTGGTAAACATGTTGAGCCAGTAGTGTTGTATCTTGACAACAAGTCCGCCATTGATCTGACTAAAAATTTTGTGTTTCACGGACAAAGCAAACACATTGACATCCGTTATCACTTTATACGTGAATGTGTTGAGAATGGTGATATACTTGTTAAACACGTCAGTACGGATCTTCAGCGAGCTGATGTTTTGACAAAAGCATTACCTACTGCCAGATGAGGCTGTTACTTAGAGTAAGAGACTTGCAGACAGTAGTTTAGATTAAAGGGGAGAAATGTTGGTTTTTTAATATAAACATATTGTTATTTATTATTTATTATCTTAGCAGTAATTATTTGAGTTGATTTGGTCTATCACGTAGGTATGTGAAAGTAGGAGAGTAAGTTGAAATAAACATTAGAGATATAGTAGTTTTAGGAAAGCAGGTGCTGGTTTTTAGCAACCACTTTGCACACATGTTTCTTCTTTAGTTTATATTATAATCTTTCAGCTATAACAAGTCAGTCATTCAGGAACATCTTTTCTTTCAGTTTTACAAGCATACACTTATACCTATAATTATAGGGGTTTAGGCTAACACTATATAGGGTGATGGATCTTTATTTATTTCTTTTTGGACTTTTGTTATTGAACTAGTGTACTAGTGTGGAAACTCGGCCTCAATATCTATACTTTTATTTCTACAGTGACTTTTTAATATCTTGGGTTTGGAAAATTCATCATATACCTTAGAATTTGAATTATCTTAATTTCTATTTATTAGTTTGATTTTGAATTAATATTTTGAAAGGTCGAGATGTTATAAATTAACCAAACATGTTTTGTTAAATATAAAAGTGTTAAATTTTTAGCTAGCTTTCAATGATCACAATAATAAAACTATAGATTTATTTTAGTACCTTAATTTTCCTTTTCAATATTACCTCGAAATTTGTAAAGTGGGTACCATATGATGTAAAATATTAGTTTTATAGTTGAAAATTGCTATTTATTCATAAATTAATGAATATTTATTTACCAATAAATAAATCATGTTCTATAATTGATAGACAAATAATTTCTTTAAATTTTTAAATATTTTTGGAATTATTAATTCTAAATACAAAGTAATTGTAAAAACAAAATGTAATACAAACACTGCCACAATGCTCTAAAAGCTCTTGTCACTAATCTTTCTTGTAATATTTCTTCTCATTCCAGGAAGAAAGATATGAAAGGCTGAATATGTTAATTTTGCAGCATTTTCTTCATTGTTTACGGCCAAATCATAAGAAAATATAAGAAATATGATGAGTATTTAAAAAAATTATTTACAACAAAATTGAAGATTAAAAATATTTATTAAAGCAATCAATTAATCGACCATAGTGGCACTAAAATATAAACTATAATTTTCTTGAGTAATATTTGTTGTGATTTTACAAATCTTTATTCTTAAACAAAAATTGTAAAAAATATTTTAAAAAATATATTTCAACTTCTAATTTTCTATAACAAAACTAGATGCCTACACATAAAGTTTTTTTCCAACAAAGTAACAGAAGTGAATTTTTACACTGTTGGAGTGAATAGGAGTTAACAAGATTTTACACATAAAATTACCCACTCAACCTTTACAAATCCGGGAATTGAAAAAAGTTGAAATTAGAGTAATGAATATCGAAAATGGTTAAGAAGACTTTTCTAATAAACATGTATGAGAAGATATATGCATAATTGCATAAAAAAAGAAGAAGAGGCATTGAATTTGAGGTCAGGCTTTGAGAAAAAGGGGAAGAAAGGCAGAGGCATGATGCAGAGAGGAGGCGGAAGGTTTTTGTGATGCACTGATGAGGCTCAATGTTAGTCTTATATAGAGTCCTAACAAATAATTGACCGGACAAGATAAAACCCTAACACAAATCAAATGAAGTATGATATGTATTCTATTATACTGGCAATGAATTAGATGGGTAAAATCAAATTGCTCATATAAATTAAAAACTTCAATTCTTTCATGTACCTTTTCCCTATAGGGACAAATAAGCGCCCATCAATTAAAAATAATCTTGTATTACATTAATAACATTGGGATACTTTCAATTTAAAAATGTAAAAATTTGATAAATAATATAACATTTTTTATAAGGTTAATTTCATATCTAAATGGCGGAATATGTGCTTGTGATTTTTTATTTTGATCAAATAATAAACACAATTGATTTTCTAGGAAATAAAAGTAATATTTTACACCTTACTTAAAATAAAAGTTGAGTGCACAACTTTAAAATAAGCAAAAATATTATAATTTTTGAAGTAAAAATTATTTTTTTAACTTAATTCATATACATTTAAAATTCCCTTACTTTTTGATTACATAATAATTTTTTGGTTTACTTTTGTAAGGAATATATTTTGACTGTGATGTCAATTTTTAATGTAATGCTAAAACATAAAATTTTATGATTGTATTTGTTCTATATATATGTTAAGAAAAATAACAATTTTTAAAATGGGAGATACCGAATATTTTAATTATTTATTTCATGTAAAGATGTAATTTTTTTAACACTATAAAAAACAAATCTAAAATAATACAAAAAAATTTCGGAACCATTTTACAATTTAGCATATTACTAGAACATATCCTTGACACTAAAATTTACATAAATATTTGCTTATGTAATTCTTGTTGTACTGTATGGTATAATTCTTTATTATTAAGTAAAAATTTCAAATACACTACAATAGTTATAAAGTATTTTTAACATATTAAAAAATATAGTGTTGACATATTCAATTGGATATGAGATAACAAGATTTTAAATCACCTACTCCTCTACCAGTAATCAATTTTAAGGGGTTATCAAAAATTTTGTAATTAACCTATATAAGAGAATCTCGAAGGCTATTACGTAAACTTGTTAGATAAAATAACATTATCTAAAATTTTATTCAATGGCAAAAAAATTCTTTTATTGTTGTTAGCTATATTCATTAGTAATATTCAAAATATTATTTTATTATTAATTTCAAAAATACAATTAAAATAAATTTAAGTTAGTTTTATTTAACACTATTGAAAATTAAACATGTATTTTATTAAAAATCTATTTCATGATAAAGATCGAGATGGAGTCTAACTATCACTTGTTACATATCCATAAATGTCTTAATACAAACTCATAAGTGTGACTTCTGTCGAACGGTTCAACTAAGGATAATCTTGTGTGACTTTTCCCTTTCCTCTGCCTCTGTTACTCGTCATAATCTTTCATTTCATCTTCTACTGTATATGATTTTAAGAAATAACAAGAATGAGCATCTACATGCTCAACAAGATATCCAATAATAATAGAATAATAAATAGTGAAAGTTGTATATCACAAAATAAGGATAAAAGTACAAAAATATGACAATAAATTGTATGAAATATAACAACTCCATGATAAAATTTCAAATTCGAGTTACTTTTCGAATAAAGGAAGCAAACTCATCAAGGGCACATGATCAAAATAATCACAAGATGTGAATCTGTTCATTTCCATCCTAGGTACCTTTGTGATGCGGTCAACTAGCACGGAAGAGTACCATTCTCCGCGTGAATACGGCGCTCGCCTGATCATGGCTCATCATAGAATCATCAAACATTTCGATGCTAGCATATATAATGGTTCCCACCTGAACCCGTGGCTTGACTTGAGCCAAAAAAAAAAATTTATAATATCCACACCGGGGATAAACAATTTCAAACCATGGGCACCTCCCATGTTGACTATTCTCTGAGTAAGATTTTCACCGTTGAATGAACATTTTCAAATTTGAATAATAAAATTCAAGCATCAAAATCAATGAAATAATGAAAGATAATACTCGCTATAACGATAAACAAATTATACTTTTAAGAATACATTTCGTTACGAATAAGATAATGAACTATGATTTAAAATAGTGATCTTCTCAAAATATTTAGAATAATCGATATTAAATAAGGGTTTGGTTGCTTGAACGATAAATAACCCTTGCTTGCTCAATTATAATAAAATAAAATATTTAAAGATGTCTCCAACGTTAAATAATAATAAGATTTTAGAAATTGACCTATGCGCAATTAGGTCAATGGTATCAAATGATACAGAAGGTTAATCCGAAAGATGGATCTAACTAATGACAATAAAATTTGGTGGTTCGAAAAAATAAACACACCTAGATTTAAAGTCATGATTATTCAAAGCGATAAATTACCCAAATGAATATTCTACGTTCAAAGGGGATATCACGTTCGTTTTTATCAGGATTTAGAAGGAAAATACATTCTCAAGATAAATAAACATAAAATGAAATGATCAACTGAATTTTACAAAAAATAATTCAATATTTTAAAATTTAACAAGCATGGATAAGGGGATAGAGTAAACTAGCCTTTGTCCAGAAGCACATGTCATTCACAATCTACTTTCATTAGCCCGTTAATCTCTATTTCTGACTGAAATTTGTAATCAATAAATCAACAATAAATATTCAGTATGATTGAACATAAAATAATTTTAATATTCAGTAAAATGATATCTCAAGTTCTCTACATAACTGTTAGGACGAAAATACGCGCTAATATTCATGCAAGTACACGCAATCGTAAGTAATATAGAATTAATTCTATTTCATTCCCATTGAGACTGGTTTAGGTTTATAACTAAGATTATTAACTAACATGCAATTAACTAAGATATTAAAAGGGTGATTTACTTATATAACACAAAAATGGGATTCTAACTTCATTACTACTTCATTCAATAGCCTTTTTGTTCTTATCCTTAGCATGCAATGGTGATGACACTAATCAGACAACACGAAACTAGTAAGCACCAACTTTCATTATACAAATACCCTACTACCAGACATCCACAAAAGAGATAGAAGCTGAATAGACACCAATTATTTTGAGACCCTATATGTCTATAGAATTTGACAACATAACGGTTTAATGAAAAAGTTACCTATCGTGATTACATAGGGCAAGTAAGATGGTTAAAATTGCCTACGAATTATGCATATCAAATACATGAACCTATGCTAGCAAGGCATATTCTAAACCCCTATATTCACTTTCACTTCAATAGAGATTAACACGCTATCTTATAAGTTCGAGACACTCATAAGATGAATAAGCACAACCAATAATAGGATATCATACATTTGCCATACACTAAGGTATCAAAACATATTAACTATTAAAATCTATAGTAAATCTGCTAGAACCCCACGATAATGATTAGCCCATAACCGAACTCATCATCACCGTGGGTTCCGATGAAGGCATGGTATAATAAACTAAGTCTTTAATAAACTGAATAATAATCAAGTAAGTTAAACAAGAGTATATGTTCAACAAAAGAAGAAAACTAGCAATCCAGATTAGAACTTAAAACAAAGAATCAAAATAAGAAACTAGATCCTGATCGCCTTGGTTGTATTCTTGATGTCTTCCCCTTAAGCTCTGTTATGAAAAACATCTTTAAGTTGACTTTATATAACATCCCAATAAGAAGAGAAGTCCAGAAAATAACTCTTGTACTTGCTTTCTACCCAGCGTAGCCGTGCACTTCATTAGCGCGGGCGTGCGTCCTTCTGCTTCTCTAGCGCGGCCGCGCGCTAGCACAGCGCGGGCGCACTAACATTCTGGAAAAACTGACTTGCTTTCTTTTATTTGCTGGTTCTTGATGGCATTCCAAGAGCAAACTCTCAGGACACCTTCCTAACACCAATTTTGCACCAAAGCAATGATAAATCTCCTTGATCCCTTATTTATGCCTGAAATGCAAAATACTACAAAAAAGCATAAAAAACACAAACAACTTGAGTACAAAATACCAATTCAAGCCTTTATAGGCATTCTAAGTGGACATAAATGCCACTTAACAATAGCCTTTTGACTTGTTGAGGTCCCTGGCTCATTACAAGTAGAATGATTTATCGATATCTCCAATTTTCTATATAAGCTTTTTGACTTGTCGATATCTCTAGTTCTCTACATGAACTTTTTGACTTGTCGATATCTTCAGTTCTCTACATGTTGAATTGACTTGTCGATATCTCCACTTCTCTACATGGACTTTTTGACTTGTCGATATCTTCATTCTACATGCAGATTGACTTGTCGATATCTTCAGTTCTCTATATGCAAATTGACTTGTCGATATTTCTTGGGACTTCTCAAAAAGTCATTTCATACAACTCGACATACTTCTCTACATTCTTTGATCTGTGACTTGTTGATATCTGACCTAGAATATTTTTTTATATAACAATATTATTCAGCTCCAGGCTTCTATACTTCTCTCTGAGACATGATCAAGATTTATCTTCTTCCACAGTTTATTCTTTAGCTTGAAGGCTGTTTAGTGAAAAACCTCTTGTCTAAACTATTTAGCATTTTTACAGACTTAAAAAATACAATTATAGAATACAATTGAGTTATCATACAACTTATTCTTATGGTTGTCAAGATGACTTAGTCTTGTTATATACAAGCATGTCTTGCACAACAGATATTTAAAATGTAAACTCTCATGGCCCATATTTCATAACCAGAAAAAATCTTCTGATCAACCTGAAATAATTTCAAGATTCTGCAAATAAAAAAACTGTTAAATTCGGCAGAAAAAACTGATGCAACAATCTGCAGATTGAGAAATCAAAAAATTGCTAAAATTTTATACAGAACTGAAGCAAAAGCCTGTAGATTTTGCAGACAAAAATTGTTAAAAAATTCTCTAAAAATTTCAGCAAATACAATAATACAAACGCAAAAATTTATAGTCCAAATTCTGCTAAAAACTACTACAAATAATCTCATAAAGCAATACACATATTATTTTTTTAAAATTTACACAGTAGTAGATTATACATACATTAGGATATACACAAAGAAAAATGTCCTCAAGGCTATGAATAACCTAAATTATCTTACCCATAGATTCATCTCAAACTAAATCATCCCTATGTATATTAAATTTCAAACTAAATACAACTAAACCTTAAACAGTGGAGAAAAAATCATCAATTAAACACTATCAATATGAAATTACAATCGCATGCCCTACCAATAGCATGTAAGGTGAAAACATAAAACTAGTTTCAAATAATAAACATTGGCAAAGAAGCCTCGCCAAACATAATTCATTAACGAGCTGCTAAAAGTAGTAATTGTCACAGAAAGCTCTTGAATGAATCCCATACGTCCATAGAGAATGGAACAAATGCATTTGATGATATGCAACAAACACTTTTTTCTATTTCAAAACCCCTTGAAAATATTACTTGAATTGTTGTATTTTACAAGATACCAAGGGAAAGCTGGACTAGTAAATTTATGGTATTACTAATTTTTCGAACTTTCTTTACGCATTCTCCATAATGATCTAGATTTTGCTCCTGACGTGAGTTTTATTTTACAGGTCAAAACTCATGGCCCTTATCCTGTTCCCTTCTCTGATTCTCCAATACTGTTAAATAAAATTTTGCCTATACAATAGCTAAACAATACGGATGAGTCCAACAAGTTGGGGTATGAAATATATTTCTAAATGATTCCATGATTATTTCATCAACAATCTTTTCCTTAATTGTACTGAGACCACCTATATTCTGCTGCTCAAAAAGAGAATGCATATTTATAATTTATTTCCAATAATATTCTCAAATTTAGGATTCATAATGATTCCAAAACCAATCAACATTATCTAAGTCCAAAATCAAGAATTTAATAATTCCTCGAAAAATATCTCCCCTAACAACTCCTATGAACATCTGAAAGAATTCTTAGTTAATGTTATAGTCAATTATTCAACTCTAAGAAATTAAGATATCTTTTGCTTTGCAAATTCATAATATGATTGGAATATATTTTATCTGTCATTTTTCCTTTATTTTTCTGTTTTCTTTTCAAGAGCAATATAACTAGAAAATCTCAACAAAAGGATATTTGACAATAGGAAAGACAACTGAACAAAAATCTGTGACAAATTACACCTATAGTTCACATTAATATGCATCCTAAACTAAATAAAGAATAGTCAATATTTAGATTCACATTAGTATGTCCTAAATAAATAAATAAAATCATACACTTAGATCAATTATAAATGGCTCAACAAATTAATAAATTATATAGAATGTTGAATATACCTATTCTGAAACTTGTAGAATCACTAGAACTAGAATTTAATATAATTATATCAGCTCTTTTATTTTGACGTGAGAAAAAATGAACTCGGCGTAGCTCAATCAGGTCCATAACATAACTACTAGCTCCTCTTGCATATACATGCACTTTAGTAAGAGTTTTGAGATATAATAGTGAAGATATGCTAATTTAGGATCTTCTCTTCACACTTACTTGTACATTAATTATTAATTACAAGTCCAAATTAATTTACAGGTTGTTCATCACATAACAACTTAACACTAAAAACTTACTTCTAAGCGAAAACATATTATTCAGATTTGAGCAATTAAGTCATTTATGGTAAGTATGTACTTGACTCGGCTTGACCACTATTAACATCACCACCACCGTAAGATTATATTTCAAGTAGATGAGGTCATGGTAAAAATATTAATACTCTAGATCTCGTTTAGCACCAAGAGCTAGCAATTTTTGCACACTTGACCCACTCTTGAACCACTCTAGACTATAACTTTTTGACCATCACCATAAGTAAATTTTGGTTATGTTCATTCATAATTAAAAGTTACACATTGACTATTAATATATTCATGATTAAATGAATATCGCATTAATATGCCTAAACTTAATTTTCATAAAAAACATTCCACTCTGATCACTGTTCTGGGATATTTTGCGTCATAATGGGTCATAACTTGCATTTTATCAAATTTGGAGATTGTATTAGTATGAGCAACCTTGTACGGTAAATTTGGACATTTTAGAGTTTCTATAAAATTAAATATTTTTCTTGTCTATTAGGATGAAGATCACCTCATTGAAACAACCTTCTATGTAAAATCAAAAAATATAAAAAATACCAGTTTAATGAGATTGTGTTGCTTCTACTCTAGATTTTTTTGATTTTATTATAGAATCAATACTTACTAATAACAAATACACATGATTAAAAATGAAATCTAGTGCACAAATATAAAATACTCATCGGTATCTACTTTACAAGATATATAAAACTACAAAAATTCAAATATTTTTTACAGTAAATCAAATACTAGTAAGTCAAACACTATAAACACACTTCTACTATAGAATTAAAATAAAAAATGCAAAAATATTTCTGTTTTACTGTAAAATTAATATCTCTACATACAGAAAAAGAAAAAAAAATATATGCATGCAAAATTATATCAATATTTTTAAAAAATTACAAGGGGAGCTATGAGGAGCACTATAGTCTATTGCAAGATTCAAGTGTAAAATTAGATTCTAGTATAGCACCTTAAGATAGAGTATAAAACAAAAAAAAAACTTACATATTCCATGAAACAACTTGCAGCTATAATTGCTCAAACTCAAAATTAATCTGAAAACATTAATTGAAGATTAAAAACCATTCAAAATCATCACAAAACCCTAAGTATATGTATAAAATAGTAGTAACATGAAATTTCACTTAATAACAACTATTCTTAACATTGTTGCTATGAAATATTCAATTTTTTAGCTCTAATGGCAGGTTTGATTTTAGAATACTTCTTTCTCTCCCTCTCCTCTTTCTCTGTGCAGGATCGAGTGTATGTATAGTGACGAGTGTGTGTATGGTCTGTATATACGTTATTCAAGCATTGTAGAATATATTTTGAAATTTGTAAAACTAGTCTTCAAGTTTATTCTAATTACAATAATGCCATTAAATAGTTGATTTTATCCTGGTTATTAAAAAAAATGGATGGCTAACATGTTTATTCTACATAATTTTTTATATAAAAAGATCTCCATAGAGTGCGACTCTCGCGACTCGCGCCACTGGCCTCATCTATGAGGCCTTACTGTTTATTGGTTGCACCAAATTCACATGGCAATCAAACAAACCCTCTAGTTAGTAGAGCATTTTCCCTTCTCTTTTATTCATTCAGCAACCTTCTTGAGGGGTCTAAGAAAAATTGACTTGCAACTTCACTTTTTTTAAGTCCATCAATTATTCTATCCATCCATTAAATATAAATTATTAAATATAAATTGATTTGCAAATGACTTCGTTTTCTCCTTCATGTGATAATTTGCCGCCTTCTTTTTTAATGATTTAATGTTTTACAGGGAAGCACCCGCACGAACGGTAGTGGACGAATTAACATATCAAATTTGAAATAAAAATAATTCAACCATTTTTATTATTAAAGTGAAGTAACACTTCCAACGACATAATATTTCAGTATGTGATATTGAATAAATATTCAAGTATATATTAAATCACTAAAACAAACATATAAAAATACAACTATCACACCATAAACAAAAATATTGCACAATATTAAATGAAAACTAAACTATTAATATTATATCCATTATATTCATAATAAGCTTATAACCGGTGTGACCCTACTTGACACTTTTGAACTAACCCTAATAAACTTTATGCATTATATTTGTATGTTTACTATGCCCATATGTATTTTTTATACTCATCATATCTCATAATTTGGTCTATTTAGAATAAAATTGTGTTTATATACTCTTCACTATATTTGGTTTAATCCTAACCTAAAAGAAGTTCAGTAAAAAAAACTTAATAGAGAGTTATAGAACTAGATTTCAAAATATATAATGAACTTTTTTTTTGTTATGGAGGTTCAAATCTTGTTCTTTGATACTTGAAAATCAGTGGAGAGCTGGCAAATACTTCATCACCATTGGATTTTTAATATTAAAATTTTAACTTTTAATTTTAAAGTCCCTTTAACGGCCACCAATTTTTTCACCCAAGCTCTACCAATTCTCATAACTGACCTAGGCCCAGTCTATAACTATGAGTAGGGTTGTAAATCAACCCAATTGTAGCGAACATTACTCTTAAGTATTTAATTATTAGCTTGAAAATATATTAAATCCAAACTCTATCTTTTATTGAGTCAAATTTTTTGTTCATTTATCGACTAATTAATAAAAAATATATCTGCTAACATGTTCATGAACATGTCACGAACTATCATTCAATAAAAAATTCGTGAATATTGTTCAAGAAATTTTGATTCTAAACAACTTAATTTACAAACTCGTTCTCACAATTTGTCTCACTTATTTCTTTTTTGATATAAATATAAAATATAAAATAAATCTTTTAAAAAACATACAATAAAATGAATAAGTTTGATGATTTAGCATTCTGATTGTAAATAATATGGATAAATTAATTTTTTAATCACTCAACTATTTTTTTTTAAAAACCTACCACCCAACTTATATTTTTATTTTTTTTGTCACTAACGTTACTTGTGTATTGAATTCTACCCAATTTCTTTAATTTTGACTTCTTTCTGTTAAAACAACCGAAAAGCGAACATAGTGATGTCGGAATCTGGGATGTCCAAAAAGCAGCACCGTCCAAACCAATTTATGATCAAATTGGCTCTGTTTTTTATGATTTTTCAGTCAAAATCACTCTATGAAAACTGAACAATTCATATCTAGTAACAACAATTACAACCAAAGTGCTTCTCGATTATTCCGTCGAGTTCTAGTAAAAAATTCCGACGAGTTTAAAATTCGATAATAGCAAAATGTATTCAAAACTCCATAAAATTTAGTACATATGAACATATATACTCCTACAAGACTATTACACCAACTGATATTAACAAATATTCAATTAACCAGTTAAAAAAATGAAGAACACAAGTGGCTTCTACTTTTCCCGCAAACACAAAATTATAACACAAAATCACGAAATAAATACATGCAAACTCAAAATTGAATGATCTATACATTCATATGTACTAAAATGAACGAATAACGAATATAAAATCTTAAAATTAATCTTTTTAGAAAATATTAACGGAATTGTTTAAAATGAAAAAGAAATGTAACGTTTGTGACAAAAAAAATGTAAGTTGGGCGGTAGGTTTCTAAAAAAATATATAGTTGAGTGATAAAAAATCATTTTTTCCCAAATTATGTTATTTCCATTCAAAATATTGAAATGGATACAAATACACGAACACAAGTTAAATAAAAATATATATTTACAATCTACCATGTACTGTTATTTAAATCTTCAATGCAAAAAACTATAAACGTAATAAAAATGAATAAATGGATAATATAAATTGGTTGATTGATTTGTATACAAATATGTATACCATTATTTTATTAAATCCTATATTGTAAGTGTGTGTCATTTACGAGAAAATTTAACTAACAATTCATATACTTATTCACCAGTTATACAAGCGAGCATATAAATATACTTACTCACAAGTCTATTCACGAAAGTTGTTATTGAACTTGATCATGATTTTTCTCGATTTATATTGTGCTCAAGTTCATCTATATACAAATTGAGCCTAAAAATTCTCTCCATGTTCGACTTATTAATAACTCGAACCGAACACCAAACTCTTTATAACCATATCGACTTATTTACAACCGTATGAGAGTACTTTATCTTAAATTACGTTAAAATGAACACGTGAAATTCTGTATAACGTTAATATTTTTTAATTAAAGGTTTCATCATCTTTTATCTATCCAACTTTTATTTTAGGTTTAATGACCTTTTGGCCCTTAAAGAATGGGCTTTTATAACCATCAACCACAAAGTTATGAAGTCATATCATTTAAACCCTATAGTATAAGTCTTCGTACCTTTTAACCCTTTTCAGCAATAAAATGACATATAGGAAAATATCAAAAGGTAAAACTATTTTTTTACTAAAATTGTTCCCTGATGATTGAGTTTTTATATACTTTTTGAACCCTAAACATTCTAAGACTTTAGTTGCTCCAAAATTAAACATCATAAACTTAATTACAGTGGCCATTAATAATTTTTGGGCTTGGATTGTGTGAATCATTCAAAGTCATGGGTTTCTCGGTATTTTCTCGGTATTTCTCTTAACCTCGGTTTATGTTTTACCGATAAATATTTTCCATTTTGATCGGTTGGTTGAATGTTATGTTCAAAACTCTGTATATGTGTGTGCCAGTTAATGTTTAAATTTAATGTGTTTACCCGATTCTTCTTAACCTTTTAGTTGTCTGTATATTAAAACTAATGAATGAATAAATAATGTAGTCGGATGTTTATATTTATGTGTTAAATATGTTTATATCCATTTATTTTCTTTTAAAGGTGATGATGTTTCAAGTATGTGTTTGTTTCAAGGAGGGAAGTTAAAGTGGATTCCCAGAATTGAATATGTAGGGGTAAAGCCATTGTGTTTCATTTCCAAGACCTTGATAAAATTACTTTGAAAAATATTAGAGGGTGGACTAATGTATTGGGTTATGAGAGCTTTGGTTCTTTGTATTACAGACTGCCTAAACAAGAGTTGGATGTATATTGACCATTCAAATGAAAAATAATTGGTACCATTTGAAGGTTAAAATGTTTAAAGTAGGAGTGAAGGAGAGGATAGAAATGATGTACGAGATTGGATTGATAAAATTGAATACTATGACTTTGCTAATAGTGACTACTCCATGACAGATGATGACCTTCTTTTTAGTAAGAATGTTGAAGAGGAAGTGGAATGGATTTGAAGACTTAGGTAAGGACTAGGTTTAAGTTAAAATAGAGAGGTTGAGAAGGATGTGGACATGCAGGTTGATGGTGATTACGACGGTTATGATCTGGAAAGCTTGGCAGATAAAGAATTTTATGACGAGTTTCTAACTCAGAAGAGGGAGAAAGCATTTCCAGTGTTTGAAGAGAAAGACAAGCCAAAGTAGAGAGTTTGAATGATATTCAATGATTACAAACAGTGGAGGGAGGAAATACAGAACCATAGTACTAGTGAGGGGAAGGTCATCAAGATATCTAAAAGTAACATAATGACGATTAGGGCTGTGTGTCAACTACCATGCCCTTGGACATTATTTTCATCATTAAATTTTTGACAAAACCATGAAAATAAAAATTGTGGGACTAGGTATATTTTAATTTTTTTCTTGGTTTTCTCTATTATAATTGTATGTGTGTATAAGCTACTAACTGACCATTTCTTTATTGCATTGATAGACCATACATGTACTAGAGAGCAGACGGGGACCATACATGTACTAGAGAGCAGACGGGGTACCCCTCATTAATTCTGGGTTTTTGTACAGAAAATACTTCCCAGAATCTTGAATTAATCCAAACTGTCCAATTAAAGTCTTCCATATCTCATGGAAGATCTGTTATCACACCAGGTGCACTTTTAGAAGAACTATAAAAAATCAAGAATGAAAAGAAAGACAAAACTGCAGGACCTTCAACAAAGAAGAAAAAGAACACATGAGATGCAACTTTTTCACTTTAATCTAGTCATGCATTTATGCAGTTTTAATTGATGCTAAATCAATTTATCACAATTTATGTTTATGTGGAATTGATGTTATTTATCTTTTAGTTACAACTATATAATAGGGATGTAATGATGGATTATGAACTTATTAATTAAATCACTTTCTTTTGCAATTGTGATAATTTCATTATAAATTTTGATTACAATGTTGGAAAATTTGGACTACGTAGTCATACGTCAAAAGCTACATTACTACTACAAAGGTTTTATTTAGGTAGATTATATTTCTTAGTATTATTCCACTTCATTGATTATTTCATTATATATTTAGATTACAGTGTTGGAAAATTTGGACTACCTAGTCATACGTCAAAAGCTACGTTACTACTACAAAGGTTTAATTTAGGTAGATCATATTTCTTAGTCTTTGATTCCACTTCATTATTCATCAGTACAAACAACAAAATGACTACAATAATGACTATATACATCAAAACAGGGTTTCTCTTCTTCGCCTTCATTTCAGCAATAACTTCTAATTTCATAAAATTATCCTCTAACTTCTCTATTTTTCTTAAAGTTCGGGAAATATGGTTCTTGACCTTGGGCACAAAGGGGGGTCGAACCATAGATTGAAATTACATAAATTCCCCAAATCATCCTGCAAAAAAATGGGGAAAAGGTTAAATAACCATTAAACAAATATAACTTCATGTCATGTACAAATTTACTTACCCCGAATCAGAAGAAACCATAGATACACCTTCCTGCATTCGCATCCGTTAATGATGTTCGTAGCACTAATATGGTTCCACACTAACAATTAAGATTCATGCTCAAGAATTCTTCAATAAAATATATATCGATATATATATATATATATATTTGTGTGTGTGTGTGTCTAATTATATAACCACAGGGGCTGTGGGGTTTGGCGGGAACATTTTCTCAATTTTTGAGGGAACAATTTTAGTAAAAGACGATTTTACCCTCCGATATTTGTCGATATGTATTTTTAATGTTGAAAAGGGTAAAAAGGTAGGAAAACTAATACCCAGGTGTAAAAAAGTATGACTTCATAAATTTGGGATATATTTGGGAATAATAGGTATAACAGCCCATACTTAAGGGTCGAAAGGTCATTAAGGCTTCATTCTAACGTCTATTGCTATTTTGGTGGTGCCAACATCCATGATTACCAAAAATTAACATAAATTCCTTTTAATACTTATTTTATATAAAAATGAAGATAAATAATGTAATAAATATAGTAATAGAATGTAATACGGTAACTTTAAGAAAATGATTTACGCAAAAAAAAGAAAAAAAACTTTAAGATAATGTCAAGTATTTCTCTTATTAGTATATATGATTCTATAAAGAGTATAAAATTACTATAAATTTTTTTTGTTTAAATAAGTATGCAAACGACTTCAGAAATTTGAAATTTTTATAAGAAAAACGCGGCAGCTTTATTTATAGGTGAAGGTGAAACTAATCTTGAAGATTTAACAGGCAAGCTATTCGTTACTGTTGTGTAGAAAACTTAGTTTGTGTTTGGATTAAATTGTGTTTGGCCTCTAGGGGGATGCGAGTTTGGGTGTCAAGCTCTCTAGAAATAGCTTACTGGCCTTTTCTCTTCATCTCAATCATAATCTCTTATCTGTATCATCGAAGTAAGGACATTCTTAGGACTAAACTCATGTCGATTGATGTTATTAGCATTCTAACCGGGGCTAATAATTATTTATATTCCTATGGCATATCTCGTCTTCCTATATCGATCACTCCACTTATAACAACTACTCAATTGGCGTTTACTACTGGATTTGCATTTCTTTTGGTTAAGCAAAAGTTCACCAGTTTCACTATTATTCTGTCTTTTATTATGTATTGGAGATGTACTTCCTGGATTTCATACTACTTCTGATCGTCCAGCTAACGAGCCCAATAAGAAATATTATTTTTGCATGATATTCACTCTTAGAGCATCTATTAATGGAGGAATTTAGTAAGCAAAGATTTGAGGTTCACGACCAGAATCAAGATATGCAGCGGTGGTCGGTAGTTGGAGAAATCACCAAATTGCGTTCATTTGTGCTTAAGAAATGGTTAAGATTGATAGGGTTTATGTTTTCCTTCTCAGAGCTCTCAAACATGTGGACTCACAACATACCTACGTACCTCCTTTTATAGAAGATTAAGTCAAATATAGTTCTTAGGGTACAAGAAACCTAGATGGACTTGGTTTCTCATTCCGCAACCCAATAGGAATTGTCGAACTAACATCCTATTGTAACTCCAATATTAATTTTCTTCAGGAGTGCCTGATTATGCGGCCTAGTCACAAAGGCCCATGGCTCGGTTATAATGTCGAGAATTCACGGACAAAGAAACTCCCCATCCAATTGATATCCCCCATCCACTACTTCTACTTTCGTCGATTGTAATCATATGTATAGCCATGACTTATCGTAAATACCAAAGCACATCCTTTCCCCCCCATAAGGATAACCCACCAGATTACAGGATAAATGATCCCAAGGGTAGAAGTGCAAAGTATGAGATAACCCTAGAGTCTCCCGTCGAGGACAACCCTCCGAATACGGAGACAGGGCTTCTATAGCATACACTGGATCTTTTCCATCATTTCCCTACGAGGATAACTCGAAAGACTACAGAATGATACCTTCAACATATTGTACGGGACAACAGGATCCTAGAGGCTCTTTTTTCCTTACGGGGCAGGCCTTGTTAAAAAAATTAGAACATGGATATAACAAATAATTTTTAAAAATAGTACAATAGCTAAGGCAACACTAAATAACCTACTGCAACACCAGAAAGCAAATGCAACGATTAAAGTGTCACCTCAGCATGTGGGCCACACTTGTGCCATGTCAGCACGCCACGTCAGCATTTTGGGTCCCATCCACTGATTACACGTCAACATTTCAAGTCAGCATGCTGACGTCAGCATGCCATGTTAACATTTATTAAATAACTAAAATGTCTAATGCAATGCTATGACCTCTACTGTTGCATGTTGCGCAACACGAACAGTTATTAGCTACGGTAGCTTCAATGTACTGCAACGCTTTCTCCACTGTGTTGTAATAAACTGAAAATTTTATAGATAATGCAACGCTTTTCGTGCAACGCTAGCTAAAACCGTTACCTTTGTGCACTTATGGCATAGTGCCTTAAGAGATGTTCAGGGATGTTCTATAGGATCGGTATTTGGATTACAGTAGACTTTAGAATTTTGATGTTCTTTTGTACATGATGGTATTTTTATTGACTTTTTAATTTTTTGCTGGTTTGTTTGTTTCATTATTGTAGGGGGTAGATCGGGTTATTAATGATTATCAAATTATGTGATTTTGATTTTTTGGTCTTGTCTTTCTGTCTGTTTGTCCAAATTTTGGAATTTTTGGGTGTTTATAAATTAAATGTGTATGTAAATGTATAAGGCATAACGATCAGTTGATATATACAACTTGTTTATAACTAATGTTGAAGATGCTAAACATATCAGATTTATTCAATGAACCAATGTTTAATCAAGCCTCTAACATCGGTTTTCTTTTATATGTGATGTAAAAAGGTAACTTTGACATCTATTTCATATCCAAAACCGATGTCTGAAGTCAACTTTGATATTAGTTTTCTTTCTAAAACGATGTAAATATTGATTTATACTTTGTAAATTAATTGTTAAAGTTCATACCTAGATCATATAAAAGCTATTTGGAAAAGATTGTAATGCAATTTTTGTTTAAAAACAAACAATATAAATCAAACTGTAATCTGGAACCTATGTTAAAGATGTTCCCAGACATTAGTTCACAACCGATGTCATGTGGGGGTATCTTTCTCTACACCCGCATAGACATCGGTCGGGAAATGTTTAACATTGGTTTCCGGCCGATGTCTATTGAAGTTTTTTTTAATAGTGTGTAGAATACAATTGAATTATCATACAACTTATCCTTAGGGTTATCAAAATAACTTAGTCTTGTTATGTACATGCATGTCTTGAACAATAGATATTTAGAAAGTAAACTTTAAATGCCCATATTTCATAACCAGAAAAAACCTACAGATCAACCTGAAAAAAATTCTAGATTCTGCAAATCAAAAAAACTGTTAAATTTGGTAGAAATAACTGATGCAATAATTTACAAAAAAACTACTCCAAATAATATGATAAAGCAATACACATATTATATTCTTAAAATCTACAGATTAATAGATTTCAAACACATTATGACAAACACAAAGCAAAATGTCTTCAAACTTATGAATGACCTAAATTATCTTACCATAGATTCGTCTCAAGTTCAGTAAATCATCCCCTGGGTATAATGAATTTTAAACTTAATAAATCTAAACCTCAAATATTTGAGAAAAAGTCATCAACTAAAACACTATATTAAATGAAGTTACAATCGCATGCCCTGCCAATAACATGTACAGTGGCAACATAAAAATAGTTTCAAATGGTAAATACTTCAGTCTCCAATATAGTAGTAATTTGAAAACGAAGCTGGACTAGTAGATTTGTGGTGTTACTAATTTTTCTGACTTTCTTCACTCACTCTCCACGATCTAGATTTTTCCCGTGACGCGAGTTTAATTTTACAGGTCAAAACTCGTGGCCCTGATTCTGTCCTCTTTTCTGATTCTCCGCTTATGTTAAATAAAATTTTGCCTATACAATAGTTATACAATAAAGACTAGTCTGACAAGTTGGCGTATGAAACATATTGCTAAATGATTCCATATTTATTTCATCAACAATAGTTTTCTTAATTGTAGTAATATTACCTATATAATGCATACTTATAATTTATTTCCAATAATATTCTCAAATTTATGATTCCTAATGCTTCCAAAAGGATCAACCTTTTCTAAGTCCAAAATCAAGAATTTACTGATTCCCCGGAAAAGATTGCATCTCCCCTAACAACTTCTATGAACATCAGAAATACTTCGTAATTAATGTTATTGTTAAGTAACCAGTCGCTTTAAAACCTTAAGGTAGTAGAGGAAGGCTCGAGCATGATCTTATACTCTTTAACACTCCCCCCAAATCGTACGATACTTTTCGATATGATTGACAACAACATATACAACTAATACCAATATAAATATCAAAAAAAAAATTAAATAAATGGGGGTGGGAGGACACGGACACGAGTTCCTCCCTAAACTGAGCTTTGATACAATGTTAAACTATACATAATAATGATTTTATTATAATAAGACTTGTTCTCAATTATAATAAAAGAGAGGCTTATATACCCAACAACCAAACATAATGAAGGAAAATATTCTAATAAAGAAATTGTTATAATAATGAAACTATCCAATAATATAATATCATTATATATGTTAACACCCCTTACCCAAACTCACGATATTGAATCGGGAGTTTCCAAACCAAGTGACGGAGCCACGTAACCAAACAAATCCAATGCTGCAACACCAGATTCAAGAGCATTCAAACAAATCCAAAAAAAGAGTTATGAATCCAAACAAACAAAAAACTTCCAAATGAATCCAAACACGCAAAAACAAAAAAGAATGCAGCAACAAAAGAGAAATCGTCCAAAGGCGCAACAACCCAAGAGAAATTAAAATGATCAAGTCACCAAAGCAATAAATCTGCAACCACTGAAAACAATACTAAAACTTCATCCAAAATAAGACAAAGCAATCAAATCACCAAAGCAATAAATCTGCAACCATCGAAAACAATATTAAAATTGCATGCAAAATTGAATCCAAATCCAAAACCAAACTCCATAATCAACCAAATACAAACCCCAGATAATTGAATCCAAGTCAACAAATTGTATCTAATCCTCAACCAAATAAAAATTGTATCTCAATTTAAATTATATCCAAATTGAATCAAATCCGGTGAAGGGCTAGTGTGCCTAGAGCACCAGATAAACTAAACCAATGTGCCTAGAACACCAAATAAACTAAATCAATCCCCTCAAAGGCCCAATGTGCCTTGAGCACCAAATAAACTAAATAATCTCTCGTAGGGCCAATGTGCCTAGAGCACCATATATAATAAACCAGTGTGCCTCGACCACCAAATAACCTATACAATTCCCGTGAAGAACCAATGTGCCTACAACACCCGGTAAAATAAAATAAAAGGTGGAGAAGTATACAAATGTGCCTAGGGTTACCCCCATCATCAACACGAGAAAAGGAAATGAAGATGAGGGGAAAAAGAGAAAAAATAATATTATCAAAGAGCCAATATCATCAAAGCGAGATCGACGGTGTATATTAGAGTCCCAACAAAAATCAGTAGGAAAAAAACAATTTATACCAAAATCAATTACCGTCGAGAAATCCAACTAAATCGAAGAAAAAACAATAATTATGATTAAAATTTAAAATATCCAAGAAAAAAAAATAACTGATTTGAATATGAAGAAGACAAGAAAAAATAATAATAATAACACATATTTTAAACCCAATATGTGGAACCTAACCCAATATAACTCATCATCAACCTATCTTGGATCGAATCATAACTCTTGATATCATAATCAATAACCAGTCGCTCTAAAACCATAAGGTAGTAGAGGAAGGCCCGAACACGATCTTATACTCTTTATCATTTATAATTAATTTTTTCAGCTCAAATAAATTAAGATATCTTTTGCTTTGCGAATTCATAATACGATTGATTTTCTATTATCTTTTCAGGAGATCAGCGACTAAAAATCTCAACAAAAGGATATTTGACCATGGGAAAGATGACTGAATGAAAATATGAGACAAATTGCACCTACAATTCACATTAATTTGCATCCTAAATTAAATAAAGAATAGTCAAAAATTTAGATTCATATTAGTATGTTCTAAATAAATAAAGAAAAATCATAAACTTACATCAGTTAAAAATGGCTCAATAAATTTATAAATTATATAGAGCGTTGAATATACTTTTTTCTTACAAAGCTAATCTTCTACTGCTTTTAAGTTTGTATGAACGCTAGAACTTGCTCTTACGCAAATCTTCTATATTGACGACCATTATTTACTTATAATATTTTAATGCTTATTTACTATAATAGTGACAGTATGCAGGTGTATGGATAAGATTCAGTGTTTTTAGTGTTTAATTTCCTGGGCTAATATTTAAGATGTTAGTCCCTCCGTCCCTTTTTAGTTGTCATATTTTCTTTTATAAAAGTCAAATTGACCAATTTTTTACTGTAAATTAGACATTACCCTTATATTACTTGAAAAAACTAAAAATTATATATTAACATAGATTGAATCTACTTTCCGGTGATATAATTTTTTTATTTTGTTCAATTTTAAATTATTAATAAACTTCGGTCAAACTTTAGTCAATTTGACCAGGTCAAAGTTAAATGTGACAACAAAAAGTGACAACTAAAAAGGGATGAAGGGAGTATTATATTTTGAGTTTCTCGTTATAACACCGAAATCAAAGTACGTGATTTTCGTTGCTCATTTTTTTAAAAAAATTGTTCATTTTATTGGATCATGTTGTTGTATCAAAAATATTTTATTAATTTAGATTATTGACATTGTGATATTAAAAATATAAAAGACTTTTAGAAACTCCCAGTTTTAGTAGTATATGAGTTTATAGAATCCGCTCACTATATAGGGTGATGGATCTTTATTTATTTCTTTTTGGACTTTTGTTATTGCACTAGTGTACTAGTGTGCAAGCTCGGCCTCAATATCTTTACTTTTATTTCTGGAGTGACTTTTTGATATCTTGGGTTTGGAAACTTCATCATTAGGCCTTAGAATTTGAATTATCTTAATTTATATTTATTAGTTTAATTTTGAATTAATATTTTGAAATGTCGAGATGTTATAAATTAACCAAACATGTTTTGTTAAATATAAAAGTGTTAAATTTTTAGTTAGCTTTCAATTGTCATAATAATAAAATTATAGATTTATTTTAGTACCTTAATTTTCATTTTCAATATTACCTCGAAAATTGTAAAGTGGGTATCATATGATGTAAAATATTGGGTTTAGAGTTGAAAATTGCTATTTATTCATAAATTAATGAATATTTATTTATCAATAAATAAATCATGTACAATAATTGATAAACAAATAATTTCTTTAAATTAATAAATATTTTATCAATTCTAAATACAAAGCAATTGTAAATACAAAATGTAATACAGTGCCAGTACGCTGTAAAAGCTCCTGTCACTAATATTTCTTGTAATTTGCCTTCTCACTCCAGGAAGAAAGGCATGAAAGGCTGCATATATTAATTTTGGAGCATTTTCTTCATTGTTTACTGCAAAATTATAAGAAAATATAAGAAATATGATGAGTATTTCGAAAAATTATTTACAACAAAATTGAAGATAAGTTTGTATAACAAAACTAGATGCCTACAAATAAAGTTGTTTTCAACAAAGTAACAGAACTGAATTCTTACACTATTGGAGTGGATCCAAGTTAACAAGACTTCACACATAAAATTACCCACTCAACATTTACAAATTAGGGGATTGAAAAAATTGAAATTAGAGTAATGAATATCAAAAATGGTTAAGAAGACTTTTCTAATAAACATATATGAGAAGATATATGCTTAATCGCATAAAAAAGAAGAAGGGGCATTGAATTTGATATGAATTTGTGGTTAGGATTTCAGAAAGAGGGGAAGAGAGGCAGATGCATAATGCACAGAGGAGGCGGAAGGTTTTTGTGATGCAAAGATGAGGCTCAATGTTAGTCTTATATAGAGTCCTCACAAATAATTGGACGGTCAAGATAAAACCCTAACACAAATCAACGATTGTGATGAAGTATGATATGTATTCTATTGTAATGTCAATGAATTGGATGGTTAAAATCAAACGGCTCATATAAATTAACAACTTTAATTCTTTCATGTACCATTTTTCCCTATAGCTAGGGAAAAATAAGCGCCCATGAATTCAAAATAATCTTGCTATTACATTAATAACATTGGGATACTTTCAATTTAAAAATATAAAAATTTGATAAAAAATATAGCATTTTTTATAAGGTTAATTTCATATCTAAATGGCGGAATATGTACTTGTGATTTTTTATTTTGATCAAATAATAAACATAATTGATTTTCTAGGCAATAAAAGTAATATTTTACACCTTACTTAAAATAATACTTGAGTGCACAACTTAAAAATAAAATTTTATGTTTTTACTTGTTCTATATAATAATTTTTGATTACATAATAATTTTTTGTTTACTTTTGTAAGGAGTAGATATTGACTATGATATCAATTTTTAATGTGATGCTAAAACATAAAATTTTATGTTTTTACTTGTTCTATATATATGTTAAGAAAAATAACAATTTTTAAAATGGGAGATACCCAATATTTTAATTATTTATTTCATGTAAAGATGTAAATTTTTTAACACAATAAAAAACAAATCTAAAATAATACAAAAAAAAATTGGAAACATTTTACAATTTAGCATATTACTAGAACATATCCTTGACACTAAAATTTACATAAATATTTGCTTATGTAATTCTTGTTGTACTGTATGGTACAATTCTTTATTATTAAATAAAAATTTCAAATACACTACAATAGTTATAAAGTATTTTTAACATATTAAAAAATATAGTGCTGATATATTCAAGTGAATATGAGATAACAAGATTTTAAATCACCTATTCCTGTAAAAATGCGAGTAATCAATTAAAAGGGGTTATCAAGAATTTTCTAATTAACCTACATAAGAAAATCTTGAAGGCTATTACGTAAACTTGTTAGATAAAACAACATTATCTATAATTTTATTGAATGGGCAAATAAATTCTTTTAGTGATGTTAGCTATATTCATTAGTAATATTCAATATATTATTTTATTATTAATTTCAAATATACAATTAATATAAATTTAAGTTAGTTTTATTTAACACAATTAAAAATAAACATGTATTTTATTAAAAATATATTTTCATGATTAAGATTTTATATTTTTATATTTACGTATATATTTAAAGTAAATAATATAAAGTTAAGGAAAAATTATTACGATTATAGATATAATAACATTTTTAAAAATGAAAAAAATAAAATTAACAAACATTACCTTCATGTATTATAAACATAAAAATAAATAACTAACACATATATTATTTTATTAGAATATTAAAATTTTAATTTATGACGACCCAAAATCCTCCACCTTGAGAATGTGTGTCATGAGAGTACCATATGGTGAAACCTGCATTATTTCAATATATAATGAGATAAAATATCTCAGTAGGGGAACACCACTCCATTGTCTCGAGATGAGTCTAATTATCACTTGTTACATATCCATAAATGTCTTAATACAAACTCAGAAGTGTGCATATTTGAAATTATTAAAATACTAGATAAGCTCGAAACTACATCTTCTGTGTCGAACCGTTCAACTAAGGATAATCTTGTCTGACTTTTCCCTTTCCTCTACCTCTGTTACTCGTCATAATCTTTCATTTCATATTCTACTGTATATGATTTTAAGAAATAACAAGAATGACAATCTACATGCTCAGCAAGATATCCAATAATAATAGAATAATAAATAGTGAAAGTTGTACATCACAAAATAAGGATAAAAGTGCAAAATATGACAATGAATATTATGAAATATAACATTTCCATGAAAAAATTTCAAATTCGAGTTGCTTTTCGAATAAAGGAAGCAAACTCATCAAGGGCACATGATCAAAATAATCACAAGTTGTGAATTTGTTCGTTTCCATCCTAGGTACCTTTGTGATGCGATCAACTAACACGGAAGAGTACCATTCTCCGCGTGAATACTGCGCTCGCCTGTTCATGGCTCATCGTAGATTCATCAAACATTTCGATGCTAGCATATATAATGGGTCCCACCTAAACCCATGGCTTCACTTGAGCCAAACAATAAAATTTATAATATCCGCACTTGGGATAAACAATTTCAAACCATGGGCACCTCCCACGTTGACTATTCTCTGAGTAAGATATTCACTGTTGAATGAACATTTTCAAAATTTGAATAATAAAATTCAAGCATCAAAATCAATAAAATAATGAAATATAGTACTCGCTAGAACGATAAACCAATTGTACTTTTAAGAATACAGTTCGTTACGAATAAGATAATGAACTACGATTTAAAATATTGATCTTCTCAAAATATTGAGAATAATCAATATTAAATAAGGTTTGGGTTACTTGAATGATAAACAACCCTTGCTTGCTAAATTATAACAAAATAAAATAATTAAAGATGGCTCCAACGTTAAATAATAATAAGATTTTGGAAATTTCCTATGAACAATTAGGTCAATGGTATCAAATGATTCATA
The DNA here is from genome assembly GCF_009905375.1 of Apium graveolens. NCBI lineage: Eukaryota > Viridiplantae > Streptophyta > Magnoliopsida > Apiales > Apiaceae > Apium > Apium graveolens. Next base: position 94,075 of record NW_027417449.1, read on the forward strand.
AGGTTAATCTGAAACACGGATCCAACTAATGACAATAAAATTGGGTGGTTCAAAAAAAATAAACACACCTAGATTTAAAGTCATCATTATTCAAAGAGATAAATTACCCAAATGAATATTCTATGTACAAAGGGGATAGCACGTCCATATTTTTCAGGATTTAGAAGGAAAATATATTCTCAAGATAAATAAACATAAAATGAAATGATTTTTAAAATTTAATAAGCATGAATAAGGGGATAGAGTAAACTTGCCTTTGTCCAGAAGCACATGCCATTCACAATCTACTTTCATTAGCCGATTCATCTCTATTTTTGACTTAAATTTGTAATCAATAAACCAACAATAAATATTCAGTATAATTGAACATAAAATAATTTTAATATTCAGTAAAATGACTTATTCATATCTCAAATTCTCTACACAGCTGTAAGGATGAAAATAGGCGCTAATATTCACGCAAGTATACGCGATCGCAAGTAATATTGAATTAATTCTAGTTCGTTCCCATAGAGACTGGTTTAGGTTAATTTCAATTAATATACTTATACAACAATGGCATGGTTATTATTCAATACTAAGATGATAACATGCAATTAACTAAGAGATTAAAAGGGTGATTTACTTATATAACACAAATATGGGATTCTAACTTCATTACTACTTCATTCAGTAGCCTTTTTGTTCTTATCCTTAGCATGCAATGGTGATGATTCTAATCAGAAAACACGAAACTAGTAAGCGCCAACTTTCCTTGTACAAATACCCTACTACCAGACATCCATAAAAGAGATAGAAGCTGAATAGACACCAATTATATTGAGACCCTATATGTCTATAGAATTTGATAATATAACGGTTTAATGAACAAGTTATCTATCGTGATTACATAGGCAAGTAAGATTGTTAAAATTACCTATGAATCATGCTTATCAAATACATGAACCTATGCTAGCATGGTATATTCTAAACCCCTATATTCCCTTTCACTTAAATAGAGATTAACATGTTATCTACCGTGATGCTCATAAGACGAATAAGCAACACCAATACTAGGATATCATACATTTTTCGTACACTAAGGTATCAAAACATATTAACTATTGAAATATATAGTAAATCCGCTAAAACCCCATAATAACGATTAGCCCATAACCGAACTCATCATCACCGTGGGTTCCAATAAAAGAATGGTATAATAAACTAAGTCTTTAATAAACTGAATAATAATCAAGTACGTTAAACAAGAGTATAGGTTCAACAAAATAAGAAAACTAGCATCCAAGATTAGAACTTAAAACAAAAAATCACAAGAATAAACTAGATCCTCTTCGCCTTGGTTGTATTTATGCTCCGAGGTCTCCTAGTTATCTTCTCCTTAAGCTCTGTTATGAAAAACGTCTTTAAGTTGTCTATATATAGCAGCCCAATCAGAGGAGAAGTCAAGAAAATCACTCTTGTACTTAAACAGGATTCTGAGCTTTCGACTCGGCGCGGGCACGCGCTTCATCAGCGCGGGCGCGCTGTCCTTCTGCTTCTCTGGCGCGGTCGTACGCTAGCACAGCGAGGGCGCGTTGGCATTCTGGAAAAACTGATTTTCTTTCTTTTATTTGCTGATCCTTGATGACATTATAGGAGCAAACTCCCAGGACACCTTCCTAACACTAATTTAGCATCAAAGAAATGTTAAATCTCCTTGATCCCTTATTTATTCCTTAAATGCAAAACATTACAAAAACGCATCAAAAACACAAACAACTTGAGTACAAAACACTAATTCAAGCCTTTATAGAGCATTCTAAGTGGACATAAATGCCACTTAACACACCCCCAAACTTGAACCGATGCTTGTCCTCAAGCATAAACAAACTCAAATAACAAGAAATAAAAATGCATGAATGCAACTACATGAATGCAACGATCCCCCCAGATTAACTAAACCAACCAATGAGCAACATCTCAATAAATGCAGTTATTCACACAAAGATCAATTCAAATCCCATAAATCAACTTACAAGCCAGAAATGTGCGTGTTTGCAGATGCTTAAAATATATACTATCATAACTAGATCAATAATCATGACTCACTACTCATCAAGGCAATCACATGGTTATAAATAGAATAAACGCTAAACTCAAAATGACTCACAATACTTCAATTCTTATATCGGAGTTATTACATGGATTCATGCTTTTATTCACAACACCTAAATAATCACAAATATGCTTATTTGATTGTGCAATGAGTGAGGTCCACAAAAGACTTATGCAATAATACTCATGTAGTGAGCGTTAGGTTAGTGGATCCAAGACTATAAAAGCCTTAGGTCACTAGGCACAAAGTCCCCTATGAACTTAATAACTCGAGTATTAAAGAGCACGCTCGTGGTCAATTATGCATCAACACATATCTTTTTTTATAGGTGCAATGACAAGTGCCGTGATCAAACTTGTTTTAAGCTCTCAAAAGCAGCTAGGCACTCGTCATCAAACTTAAAAGGGACATCTTTCTCTAAAAGATTGTACAAGGGTTTAGAGATTTTAGAGAAGTCCTTGATGAAACGCCGATAGAAACTCGCACGACCAAGAAAGATGCGGACTCCTTTAACTGAAATTGGTAGAGGAAGGTTTTCAATGACCCTCACCTTGGCTTTATCCACCTCAAGACCTATACTAGAGACCTTGTGCCTAAGAATGATGCCCTGTTGCACCATAAAGTGACATTTCTCCCGGTTGAGAACCAGATTGATCTCAACACACCTTTTAAAAATGGTGCCAAGATTTTGCAAGCACTCGTCAAAAGAATCACAGAACCCAGAGGAATCATCCTTAAATACTTCCACATTCTCACCAATCATGTCATAGAAGATAGCCATTATGCATCTCTGAAATGTGGCAGGTGCACCACACAACCGAAAGAAACTCTTCTTAAGGCAAAAGTACCATATGGACAAGTAAAGGTAGTCTTTTCTTGATCCTCTTGAGAGATACAAATTTGATTATAACCTGAATAGCCATCCAGAAGACAATAGCACTCATGCCTAGCCAACCTGTCAAGCATCTGATGAATAAATGAAACAGGGAAGTGATCCTTCCTCGTAGCTTTATTCAGCTTCCTATGATCCATGTAACCTCTCCAACCTATGACTGTTCGAGTAGGAATGAGCTCATTCTTCTCATTAGCAACAACTTTGACGCCTCCGTTCTTCGACACACATTTTACTGGACTCACCCAAGAACTGTCAGAAATATGATAGATGACCCCTACATCTAGCCACTTAAGAATTTCCTTCATTATAACTTCATTCATGATTGGATTAAGCTTTCTTTGTTGCTTAATAGTTGGCTTGCTACCTTCCTCTAGCAGAACTTTATGCATGCAATAAGAAGGGCTGATTCCCTTGATATCTGCTATAGTCTATCGTATTACCGATTTGAAATCTCTCAGAATCTTCAAGAACTTATCCTCATCACTACCTGAAAGGTCAGATGCAATAATAACATGCAAAGTAGATGCATCACCTAAAAATGCATACCTCAAGTGTTCATGTAATGGTTTAAACCCGAGTGTAGGAGATTACTCAATAGATGACTTGAGGCATTTTGGAGAATTTTTCAGCTCTTCCAATCTAAGAGATTCAAATGGCATATCCATCATTCCCTTCCAATGAGAATCATTCAAATATTACAACTGCTCATCACCTTTGTCATCTTCACTATCTGAATTTCCCAATAAGGCTTTCTCTAACGCATTAGACCTTAGCATTTGATCAAGTTCTGAAGTAACCCCATAACCGACCAACTCCACTTTTATGCACTCCTTATTATCAGTGAGGAATTTCACGACATTAAACACATTAAAAGTCACATTCTGAACCAGTACTCACATAGTGAGCTCACCCTTCTGCACATCAATCAAGGTTCGGCCCGTAACCAAGAACGGTCTTCCCAAGATTATAGGAATCTTCTTATTCTCCTCGAAATCAAGAATTACAAAATATACATGAAAGATGAGTTCGTCCACCTTGACCAAGACATCCTCCACAATGCCTTGTAGAACGTTCGGCCAACTGCAAGGTCATATACGTAGGCTTTGGATCAGGTAAGTCCAACTTCTTGAAGATAGACAAAGGCATCAAATTGATGCTAGCTCCCATGTCACATAAGCAGTTGTCGAATGACACTTTTCCAATGGTGCAAGAAATAGTGAGGCTTCCAGGATCTTTAAGCTTCGGAGGCAACTTCTGTTCCACCACAGCAATGCATTCCTCTGTGAGAGCAATGATCTATATTTCATTGAGCTTCACTTTCCGAGAGAGAATATATTTCATAAACTTGACATAGCTAGGCATCTATTCAAGAGCTTCAGGGAAAGGTATGTTGATATGAAGTTTCTTGAACACCTCAAGAAACTTCGTTAACTGCTTATCCAACTTTTCCTTCTGCAGCCTCTTAGGAAAAGGTCATGGAGGATAGATCAGTTTCTCCCATGTATTACCCTCGGGAGGAGTGTGTTCCACATTTTGCTTCCTTAGTTCCACTTCTGCTTCCTTCTGCACTTCTTCTTCAGCCACATCTTCAGATTCTTGAACTTGAGCTTTTTCTTGGCTTGCAACCTTCCCAGACTTCAATATAATTGCCTTAACCTGCTCTTTTGCTTCCTTCTTTCCTAGCACCTTAGTGTCACTAGGGAGGGTACCAGGTTGTCGATTCAGCAAGGCATTGGCAATCTGCCCAATTTGATTTTCCAATGTCTTGATAGAAACCGTTTGGCTCTTGCACATGAGCCTAAACTCCTCCAATTTAGAGTTTTCATTAGATTGTTACAGTTAGAGTTGTTGTCTTGGTGCGTATTGCGGTTGTTGAAAACCAAGATGGTAGTATTGCTTTGCGGCATACAGCTGATAAGGATGCTGCACCGCATTCTTAGTGTTGTTCCAGCTGAAGTTATGATGATTGCGGTTGTTGGGATGATAGGTGGCTAGGACTGGTTGCTATGACCTCTAAAAGTTGCTCGCGAAGTGAGCTGATTCGCTAGAAATAGCACACTGCACTGTCTCATGTGCACCAGTATAAAGCTCAAAGACACTAGTGATCTGATTAACTCCATAATTAGCCAAAGAATCCACCTTCATCGTCAAAGCTATAAGCTGAGCAGCTATAGAAGTAGCAGCATCTACCTTGAGAATTCCCGCTACTTTGCCTTGAGTTAGTCTCTGAGAAGGATTCTGATATTCATTAGCAGCCATCAGTTTAATCAAATCATAATCTCCATCGTAGCTTTTAGCGCACAAGGTTCTGCCTGATGCTACATCAAGCATGGGTCCAGAAGTTGCACCCAATCCATTATAAAAGCAGTGAATAATTATCCAGTCAGGCATCCCATGATGAGGACACTTCCTAAGCATCTCCTTATGATGATCCCAAGCTTCACACAAAGATTCTCTCGATTGCTGCGCAAATTGAGTAAAAGCATTCCTGATTGCAGCTATCTTCGCCATAGGGAAGAATTTAGTGAGAAACTTCTGAGCAAGATCTTCCCACTTGGTGATTGAGCCTGGTGGTAGAGAATATAACCAACACTTAGCTTTATACCTCATAGAGAATGGGAATAGCCTCAACTTAATAGTATCTTCAGAGACATTGATTTTGATAGTGTCGCAGATCTCGATGAAATCTCTGATATACATATTGGGATCTTCCGTTGGAGAACCCCCAAACTGAACCGAGTTCTGCACCATCCGAATCATGCTAGCCTTGTTTTCAAAATTTTTAGCCATGATGGATGGTCTGACAATGCTAAACTGAATATCATTGATTTTCGACTGAGAGTAGTCCATCAAAGCCTTTGTATTTGCTTCTGGTTCACCCATTGCAACAAGAGCTTCTCCTTCAACTTTCTCCTCCTTAGAAAGAACTTCTTCCTCTACTAAAACTTCTTCCTCCTCTTTATCCAGCGTTCTCTTTCGAGATCGAGAATGTGTTAGCATAAACGTTCTCTAAAGTACCTGAAAAGCAACAAGTAAACAAGTAAAATATCCGAGTCAGTGAACTTTAACGATCGCTAATGTCAAGCACATAAACTAAAAATTAACACCGAGTCCCCGGCAGTGGCGCCGAAAACATGTTAGGACGAAAACACACGCTAATATTCACGTAAATATACACGATCGCAAGTAATATAGAATTAATTCTGGATCATTCCCACAGAGACTGGTTTAGGTAAATTTAATTAATGTACTTATGCAATGATGGTATGGTAATTATTGAATGATAAGATGATAACAAGTTGAGATTGTTTACAACTAAGATTATTAACTAACATGCAATTAACTAAAAGATTAAAAGGGTGATTTACTTATATAACACAAACATGGGATTCTAACTTCATTACTACTTCATTCAATAGCCTTTTTGTTCTTATCCTTAGCATGCAATGGTGATGACACTAATCAGACAACACGAAACTAGTAAGCGCCAACTTTCATTGTACAGATAACCTACTACCAGACATCTACAAAAGAGATAGAAGCTGAATAGACACCAATTATATTGAGACCCTATATGTCTATAGAATTTGATAACATAACGGTTTAATGAACAAGTTAACTATCGTGATTGCATAGGGCAAGTAATATGTTTAAAATTACCAATGAATCATGCTTATCAAATATATGAACCTATGCTAGCATGGCATATTCTAAACCCCTATATTCACTTTCACTTCAATAGAGATTAACACGCTATCTTATAAGTTCGTGACGCTCATAAGACTGAATAAGCACAACCAATACTAGGATATTATATATTTGTCGTACACTAAGATATAAAAACATATTAACTATTGAAATCTATAGTAAATCTGCTAGAAACCCACGATAACGATTAGCCCATAACCGAACTCATCATCACCGTGGGTTCCGATGAAAGCATGGTATAATAAACTAAGTCTTTAATAAACTGAATAATAATCAAGTACGTTAAACAAGAGTATAGGTTCAACAAAACAAGAAAACTAGCATCCAAGATTAGAACTTAAAATAAAGAATCACAAGAATAAACTAGATCCTCTATGCCTAGGTTGTATTTGGGCTCTGAGGTCTTCTTGATGTCTTCTCCTTAAGTTCTGTTATGAAAAACATCTTTAAGATGTCTTTATATAACATCCCAATAAGAAGAGAAGTCAAGAAAATCACTCTTGTACTTAAACAGGATACTGAGCTTTTGACTCGGCGCGGGCACGCGCTTCATTAGTGCGGGCGCGCTGTCCTTCTGCTTCTCTGGCGCGGTCGCACGCTAGCACAGCGAGGGCACGTTGGCATTCTGGAAAAACTGATTTGCTTTCTTTTATTTGCTGATCCTTGATGACATTCCAGGAGCAAACTCCCAGGACACCTTCCTAACACCAATTTAGCACCAAAGAAATGTTAAATCTCCTTGATCCCTTATTTATGCCTTAAATGCAAAACACTACAAAAAGCATCAAAAACACAAACAACTTGAGTACAAAACACCAATTCAGGCCTTTATAGAGCATTCTAAGTGGACATAAAGGCCACTTAACACACCCCCAAACTTGAACCGATGCTTGTCCTCAAGCATAAACAGACTCAAATAATAAGAAATAAAAATGCATGAATGCAACTACATGAATGCAACGATCCCCTCAGATTAACTAAACCAACCAATGAGCAACATCTCAACAAATGCAGTTATTCACACAAAGATCAATTCAAATCCCACAAATCAACTTACAAGCCAGAAATGTGAGTGTTTGCAGATGCTTAAAATATATACTATCACAACTAGATCAATAATCATGACTCACTACTCATCAAGGCAATCACATGGTTATAAATATAATAAACGCTAAACTCAAAATGACTCACAATACTTCAATTCTTATATCGGAGTTATTACATGGATTCATGCTTTTATTCACAACACCTAAACAATCACAAATATGCTTATTTGATCGTGCAATGAGTGAGGTCCACAAAAGACTTATGCAATAATACCCATGTAGTGAGCGTTAGGTTAGTGGATCCAAGACTATAAAAGCCTTAGGTCACTAGGCATAAAGTCCCCTATGAACTTAATAACTCGAGTATTAAAGAGCACGCTCGTGGTCAATTATGCATCAACACATATCTTTTTTTAGAGGTGCAGTTATGACAAGTGCCATGATCAAACTTTTTTTTAAGCTCTGAAAAGCAGCTAGGCACTCATCATCAAACTTAAAAGGGACATCTTTCTCTAAAAGATTGTACAAGGGTTTAGAGATTTTAGAGAAGTCCTTGATGAAACGCTGATAGAAACTCGCATGGCCAAGAAAGCTGCGGACTCCCTTAACTGAAATTGGTAGAGGAAGGTTTTCAATGACCCTCACCTTGGCTTTATCCACCTCAAGATCTAACTATAGACCTTGTGCCTAAGAATGATGCCCTGTTGCACCATAAAGTGACATTTCTCCCGGTTGAGAACCAGATTGGTCTCAACACACCTTTTAAGAATGGTGCCAAGATTTGCAAGCACTCATCAAAAGAAACATCGAATACAGAGGAATCATCCTTAAATACCTCCATATTCTCACCAATCATGTCATAGAAGATAGCCATTATGCATCTCTGAAATGTGGCAGGTGCACCATATAACCCAAAGAAACTCTTCTTAAGGCAAAATTACCATATGGACAAGTAAAAGTAGTCTTTTCTTGATCCTCTTGAGCGATACAAATTTGATTATAACCCAAATAGCCATTAGAAGACAATAGCACTCATACCTAGCCAACCTGTCAAGCATCTGATGAATAAAGGAAACCGGGAAGTGATCCTTCCTCGTAGATTTATTCAGCTTCCTGTAATCCATGCAAACTCTCCACGATATGACTGTTCGAGTAGGAATGAGCTCATTCTTCTCATTAGCAACAACTTTGACGCCTCCTTTCTTCAACACACATTTTACTGGACTCACCCAAGAACTGTCAGAAATATGATAGATGACCCCTACATCTAGCCACTTAATAATTTCCTTCGTCATAACTTCATTCATGATTGGATTAAGCTTTCTTTGTTGCTTAATAGTTGTCTTGCTACCTTCCTCTAGCAGAACTTTATGCATGCAATAAGAAGGGCTGATTCCCTTGATATCTGCTATAGTCTATTGTATTACCGATTTGAAATCTCTCAGAAACATCAAGAACTTATCCTCATCACTACCTGGAAGGTCAGATGCAATAATAACATGCAAAGTAGATGCATCACCTAAAAATGCATACCTCAAGTGTTCATGTAATGGTTTAAACCCGAGTGTAGGAGATTACTCAATAGATGACTTGAGGCATTTTGGAGAATTTTTCAGCTCTTCCAATCTAAGAGATTCAAATGGCATATCCATCATTCCCTTCCAATGAGAAGCATTCAAATATTGCAACTGCTCATCACCATTGTCATCTTCACTATCTGAATTTACCAACAAGGCTTTCTCTAACGCATTAGACCTTAGCATTTGATCAAGTTCTGAAGTAACCACATAATCGACCAACTCCACTTTTATGCACTCCTTATTATCAGTGAGGAATTTCACGACATTAAACACATTAAAAGTCACATTCTGAACTAGTACTCACATAGTGAGCTCACCCTTCTGCACATCAATCAAGGTTCGGCACGTAACCAAGAACGGTCTTCCCAAGATTATAGGAATCTTCTTATCCTCCTTGAAATCAAGAATTACAAAATATACATGAAAGATGAGTTCGTCCACCTTGACCAAGACATCCTCCACAATGCCTCGTAGAACGTTCGGCCAACTGCAAGGTCATATACGTAGGCTTTGGATCAGGTAAGTCCAACTTCTTGAAGATAGATAAAGGCATCAAATTGATGCTAGCTCCCATGTCACATAAGCAGTTGTCGAATGACACTTTTCCAATGGTGCAAGAAATAGTGAGGCTTCCAGGATCTTTAAGCTTCGGAGGCAACTTCTGTTCCACCACAACAATGCATTCCTCCGTGAGAGCAACGATCTATATTTTATTGAGCTTCACTTTCCGAGAGAGAATATATTTCATAAACTTGACATAGCTAGGCATCTATTCAAGAGCTTCAGGGAAAGGTATGTTGATATGAAGTTTCTTGAACACCTCAAGAAACTTCGTTAACTGCTTATCCAACTTTTACTTCTGCAGCCTCTTTGGAAAAGGTAGTGGAGGATAGATCAGTTTCTCCCATGTAATATTCTCGGGAGGAGTGTGTTCCATATTTTTCTTTCCTTGGTTCCACTTCTGCTTCCTTCTGCACTTCTTCTTCAGCCACATCTTCAGATTCTTGAACTTGAGCTTTTTCTTGGCTTGCAACCTTCCCAGACTTCAATATAATTGCCCTAACCTGCTCTTTTGCTTCCTTCTTTTCTAGCACTTTAGTGTCACTAGGGAGGGTACCAGGTTGTCGATTCAGCAAGGCATTGGCAATCTGCCCAATTTGATTTCCCAAGGTCTTGATAGAAACCGTTTGGCTCTTGCACATGAGCCTAAACTCCTCCAATTCAGAGTTTTCATTAGATTGTTATAGTTGGAGTTATTGTCTTGGTGCGTATTGTGGTTGGTGAAAACCAAGACAGTAGTATTGCTTTGCGGCATACAGCTGATAAGGATGCTGCACCACATTCTTAGTGTTTTTCCAGCTGAAGTGATGATGATTGCGGTTGTTGGGATGATAGGTGGCTAGGACTGGTTGCTGTGACCTCTAAAAGTTGCTCGCGAAGTAAGCTGATTCGCTAGAAATAGCACACTGCACTGTCTCATGCGCACCAGTATAAAGCTCAAAGACACTAGTGATCTGATTAACTCCATAATTAGCCAAAGAATCCACCTTCATCGTCAAAGCTATAAGCTGAGCAAGCTATAGAAGTAACAGCATCTACCTCGAGAATTCCCGCTACTTTGCCTTGAGTTAGTCTCTGAGAAGGATTCTGATATTCATTAGCAGCCATCAGTTTAATCAAATCATAATCTTCATCGTAGCTCTTAGCGCACAAGGCTCTACCTGATGCTACATCAAGCATGGGTCCAGAAGTTGCACCCAATCCATTATAAAAGCAGTGAATAATTATCCATTCAGGCATCCCATGATGAGGACACTTCCTAAGAATCTCCTTATGATGATCCCAAGCTTCACATAAAGATTCTCCCGATTGTTGCGCAAATTGAGTAAAAGCATTCCTGATTGCAGCTGTCTTCACCATAGGGAAGAATTTAGTGAGAAACTTCTAAGCAAGATCTTCCCACTTGGTGATTGAGCCTGGTGGTAGAGAATATAACCAACACTTAGCTTTATCCCTCATAGAGAATGGGAATAGCCTCAACTTAATAGTATCTTCTGAGACATTGATTTTGAAAGTGTCGCAGATCTCGATGAAATCTCTGATTTGCATGTTGGGATCTTCCGTTGGAGAACCCCCAAACTGAACCGAGTTCTGCACCATCCGAATCATGCTAGCCTTGATTTCAAAAGTGTTAGCCATGATGGATGGTCTGACAATGCTAAACTGAATATCATTGATTTTCAGCTGAGAGTAGTCCATCAAAGCCTTTGTATTTGCTTCTGGTTCACCCATTGCAACAAGAGCTTCTCCTTCAACTTTCTCCTCCTTAGCAAGAACGTCTTCCTCTAATAAAACTTCTTCCTCCTCTTTATCCAGCGTTCTATTTTGAGATCGAGAATGTGTTAGCATAAACGTTCTCTAAAGTACCTGAAAAGCAACAAGTAAACAAGTAAGTAAAATATCCGAGTCAATGAACTTTAACGATCGCTGATGTCAAGCACATAAACTAATGTACTTATGCAATGATGGTATGGTAATTATTGAATGATAAGATGATAACAAGTTGAGATTGTTTATAACTAAGATTATTAACCTAACATGCAATTAACTAAAAGATTAAAAGGGTGATTTACTTATATAACATAAACATGGGATTCTAACTTCATTACTACTTCATTCAATAGCCTTTTTGTTCTTATCCTTAGCATGCAATGGTGATGACACTAATCAGATAACACGAAACTAGTAAGCGCCAACTTTCATTGTACAAATAACCAACTACCAGACATCCATAAAAGAGATAGAAGCTGAATAGACACCAATTATATTGAGACCCTATATGTCTATAGAATTTGATAACATAATGGTTTAATGAACAAGTTAACTATTGTGATTGCATAGGGCAAGTAACATGTTTAAAATTACCTACGAATTATGCTTATCAAATACATGAACCTATGCTAGCATGGCATATTCTAAACCCCTATATTCACTTTCACTTCAATAGAGATTAACACGCTATCTTATAAGTTCGCGACGCTCATAAGACGAATAAGCACAACCAATACTAGGATATTATACATTTGTCATACACTAAGATATCAAAACATATTAACTATTGAAATCTATAGTAAATCCGCTAGAACCCCACGATAACGATTAGCCCATAACCGAACTCATCATCACCGTGGGTTCCGATGAAAGAATGGTATAATAAACTAAGTCTTTAATAAACTGAATAATAATCAAGTACGTTAAACAAGAGTATAGGTTCAACAAAACAAGAAAACTAGCATCCAAGATTAGAACTTAAAACAAAGAATCACAAGAATAAACTAGATCCTCTATGCCTAGGTTGTATTTGTGCTCCGAGGTCTTCTTGATGTCTTCTCCTTAAGCTCTAGTTATGAAAAACATCTTTAAGATGTCTTTATATAGCATCCCAATAAGAAGAGAAGTCAAGAAAATCACTGTTGTACTTGAAATAAAATTCCCAGCTTTCAACCAGCCGGGACCGCGCTTTATTAGCGTGGGCATGCGTCCTTCTGCTTCTCTGGCACGTCCGCGCACTAGCACAGCGCGGGCGCGCTGACATTCTGGAAAATTGACTTGCTTTCTTTTATTTGCTAGTTCTTGATGGCATTGCATGAGCAAACTCCCAGGACACCTTCCTAACACCAATTTAGCACCAAAGCAATGGTAAATCTCCTTGATCCCTTATTTATGCCTGAAGTGTAAAACACTACAAAAAAGCATCAAAAGTACAAACAACTTGAGTACCAAACACCAATTCAAGCCTTTATTAGAGCATTCTAAGTGGACATAAATGCCACTTAAAAATAGCCTTTTGACTTGTCGAGGTCCCCATCTCACTATAAGTAGAATGATTTATCGATATCTCCAATTTTCTACATAAGCTTTTTGACTTGTCAATATCTCTAGTTCTCTACATGAGCTTTTTGACTTGTCGATATCTTCAGTTCTCTACATGATGAATTGACTTAGTCAATATCTCCACTTCTCTACATGGACTTTTTGACTTATCGATATCTTCATTTCTCTACATACAGATTGACTTGTCGATATCTTCAGTTCTCTAGATGCAAATTGACTTGTCAATATTTCTTGGTACATCTCTACAAGTCATTTCATACATCTCGACATACTTCTCTACATTCCTTGATCTGTGACTCGTTGATATCTAACCTAGAATATTTTTTCTAGAACAATATTATTCAGCTTAAAGCTTCTATACTTCTCTCTAAGACATGATCAGGATTTATCTTCTTCCATAATTTATTCTTTAGCTTGAAGGCTCTTTAGTGAAAAACCTTCAGTCTAAACTATTTAGCATTTTTACAAACTTAAAAAATACAATTACAGAATACAATTGAGTTATCATACAACTTATTCTTATGCTTCTCAAGATGAATTAGTCTTGTTATGTACAAGCATGTCTTGCACAATAGATATTCAAAATGTAAACTCTCATCGCCCATATTTCATAACCAGAAAAAATCTGCTGATCAACCTGAAATAATTTCCAGATTCTGCAAATAAAAAAACTGTTAAATTCGGTAGAAAAAACTGATGCAATAATCTGCAGATTGAGCAATCAAAAAAATGCTAAAATTTTATACAGAACTGAAGCAAAAGCCAACAGATTTTGCAGAACAAAAACTGTTAAAAATTTCTCCAAAAAATTCAGCAAATACAATACTGCAAGCTCAAAATTTCTATAGTCCAAATTCTGCTAAAAACTACTCCAAATAATCTCATAAAGCAATACACATATTATATTCTTACAATCTACACATTAGTAGATTATACATATATTATGATATACACAAAGAAAAATGTATTCAATCTTATGAGTAACCTAAATTATCATACCCATACTTTTGTCTCAAACTAAATCATCCCTAGGTATATTAAATTTCAAACTAAATACAACTAAACCTTAAATAGTAGAGAAAAAGTCATCAATTAAATACTATCAATATGAAATTACAATCGCATGCCCTACCAACAACATGTAAGGTGGAAACATAAAACTAGTTTCAAATAGTAAATATTTGCAAAGAAGCCTCACCAAATGTAATTCATTAACGAGCTCCTAAAAGTAGTAATTATCACAAAAAGCTCTTGAATGAATCCCACACGTCCACAGAGAATGGATCAAATGCATTTGATGATATGTAACAAACACTGTTTTCTATTTCAAAACCCCTTGAAAATATTACTTGAATTGCTGTATTTTACAAGATATCAAGGGGAAGCTGGACTAGTAAATTTGTGGTATTACTAATTTTTTAACTTTCTTTACGCATTCTCCAGAATGGTCTAGATTTTTCTCCTGACGCGAGTTTTATTTTACAAGTAAAAACTCATGGACCTTATCCTGTCCCCTTCTCTGATTCTCCAATATTGTCAAATAAATTTTTTCCTATACAATAGCTAAACAATACGGATGAGTCCAATAAGTTGGGGTATGAAACATATTTTTAAATTATTCCATGATTATTTCATCAACAATCTTTTCCTTAATTGTACTAATACCACCTATATACTGCTGCTCAAAAAGAGAATGTATATTTATAATTTATTTCCAGTAATATTCTCAAATTTAGGATTCCTAATGCTTCCAAAACCAGTCAACATTTTCTAAGTCCAAAATCAAGAATTTAATAATTCCCCGGAAAATATCTCCCCTAACAACTCATATGAACATCTGAAATAATTGAAATAATTCTTAGTTAATGTTATAGTCAATTATTCAACTCTAAGAAATTAAGATATCTTTTGCTTTGCAAATTCATAATATGATTGGAATATGTTTTACCTGTCGGTTGTCCTTTATTTTTCTGTTTGCTTTTCAAGAGCAATGCAACTAGAAAATCTCAACAAAATGATATTTGACCATAGGAAAGACAAATGAACAAAAATCTAAGACAAATTGCACCTACAGTTCACATTAATATGCATCCTAAACTAAATAAAGAATAGTCAATATTTAGATTCACATTAGTATGTCCTAAATAGAAAAAATCATACACTTAGATAAATTATAAATGGCTAAACAAATTTATAAATTATATAGAATGTTGAATATACCTTTCTCTTAGAAAGCGAATCTTCTACTACTTTGAAGCTTGTAGAATCACTAGAACTAGAATTTAATATAATTATATCAGCTCTTTTATTCAGACCTGAGAAACAATGAACTCGACATAGCTCAATCAGGTCCATAACATAACTACTAGCTGCTCAGTGCATGTATGGTCCATAACATAACTACTAGCTGCTCTTGCATATACATGCACTTTAGTAAGAGATTTGAGATATAATAGTGAAGATATGCTAATTTAGGATCTTCTCTTCTCACTTACTTGTACATTAATTGTAAATTACAAGTACCAATTAATTTACAGGTTGTTCGTCACATAACAACTTAACACTAAAAACTTACTTCTAAGCGAAAACTTATTATTCATATTTGAGCAATTATGTCATTTATGGTAAGTATATACCTAACTCGGCTTGACCACTATTAACATCACCACCATCGTAAATGTACGGTTTTTAAATTAGTAAGATTATATTTCAAGTAGACGAGGTCATGGTAAAAATATTAAAACTCTAGATCTCGTTTAGCACCAAGAGCTAGCAATTTTTACACACTTGACCCACTCTTGAACCACTCTAGACTATAACGTTTTTACCATCACCATACGTAAATTTTATTTATGTTCATTCATAATAAAAAGTTACACATTTACTATTAATATATTCATGATTAAACGAATATCGCATTAATATGCCTAAACATAATTTTCATAAAAAGCATTCCACTCCGATCACTGTCCTGGGATATTTTGCGTCATAATGGGTCATAACTTGCATTTTATCAAATTTGGAGATTGTAATAGTATAGGCAACCTTGTAGGGTACATTTGGAGATTTTATAGTTTCTATCAAATTAAATATTTTTCTTGTCTATTAGGATGGAAATCACCTCACTGAAACAACCTTCTATGTAAAATCAAAATATACAAAAAATACAAGTTTAATGAGATAGTGTTGCTTCTACTCTAGATTTTTTTGATTCTATTATAGAATCAATATCTACTAACAACAAATACACATGATTAAAAATGAAATCTAGTGCACAAATATAAAATACTCATCTGATTCTACTATACAAGATATATAAAACTACAAAAATTCAAATATTTTTTACAATAAATCAAATACTAGTAAGTCAAACACTATAAACACAGTTCTACTATAGAATTAAAATAAAAAATGCAAAAATATTTCTATTTTACTGTAAAATTAATATCTCTACATACAGAAAAAGTAAAAAACTATATGCATGCGAATTTATATCAATAGTTTTAAAAAATTTACTAGAGGAGCTATGAGCAGCACTATAGTCTATATCAAGATTCAAGTGTAAAATTAGATTCTAGTATAGCACCATAAGATAGAGTATAAAACAAAAAAAACCTTACATAATCAATGAAACAACTTGCTGCTATAATTGCTCAAACTCAAAATTAATCTGAAAATATTAATTGAAGATTAAAAACCATCCAAAATCATCACAAAACCCTAAATATATGAATAAACATTAATTTTGAGTCAAAGTGCTCATACTCATGTGTGAGTATTGTCTTCCTGTTCTTTTTTATGGCTTCAGTTCCATGGCATCTTGTCTCCAAAGCATCCCATATCTCCTCTGCAGTCTTGCATCCAGTTACCCTGTTTGACATGACATTGTCAATTGCACTATGCAACAAATGCCTTACGCTTGCATCCTTGGCAATAGATGAGATGTCTTTAGCTGTGTAATCCCCTTTCTCCTTTGGTATAACCTTTGCTGGTTGATCAGCAACTACAACTGAAAGCTTGGTAGGCATATGTGGTCCATCATTAATTCTATCAAGAAATTCTGGATCTATGGCTTCCAGAAACATAGCCATCTTTACCTTCCATATAGGATACTCAGATGCTCTCAGTATGGAAACCCTAATAGTTTCTATCAATTGTGGGTTTGATTATTTTGATTGTCTTGAGTTTTGGTGGGCTTGGTTGGAGTTTATGTTTCTTCAGACATGATTATAATCCAGATCTTACTGTTTGTATATCAACAGAGTAGCTCTGATACCACTTGTTAGGTCATACAACACTATAGAAGGGGGTTGAATATAGTGTTTATACAATCAAATCGATTTATCAACACAAGTATGTAATAGTAATCAAGTATATTCAATATAATAAACTTTGTTACAATAGAACAGTTGTTCTCTCTCAGTGATGAACAATATCACTAAGAGCTGTTAGGGTTACAATGAATAGTATTCTCTCGTGAATGATAACATATATAGTGTAAACCCTAAGCTGTGTTTATATAGTACAAAGTTACAGGATATCTTCTAATTGATATGGAATATAATTATGTCTCCTAAAATATATCAATCAAATATTATCTTCTATAAGTCTTTTAGTCCTCTAACTCTTCATGCATATCTTTTATTTTTTAATTCACAATAATTTCCTGTAAACTAGCTGCTTTCCTTATCTGAAGTATCATCACTTAAGTCCTGATATAAATCCCGAAGGCCTTAAGTTCTGATATAAATTCCGACTTCAGTAAGTTCTTATTTCCAATAAGTCCTGATATTATGTTCTGAAACTAAACATAACAGATTAGACATGACATCTCAAATATATCTAACAATCTCCCCAACATGTAAATTTTGAAAAATATACAAGTTAATAGATTTGATGATCTCAAAAACATTTAAGTACAAATGTAATGAGAGTTTAGTCAGACAACTAACTACAACTTATAGTCCTTGTAGCTTTTACCAAATTTCCTGAGTCAATCTGAATCCAAAATGATTCTTAACAAAGTTTGATATCAGCTTCTCTTCTGCATTCCTCCGGACTTGAGCTATTGTAGCTTTGACTTGCTTCATCTCTTCATCTTGACTTCTAATCTAAAGATTGCAGTCCTAAGTGCTGAGATATGAGTTCTTTCTAATCCATCACCAAGTCTGATTACTCTTGGATGAGATGAGTCTTCATTATGGCACAAACATTTCTCTTTTAGAATAACTTCAAGTTTAGCAGAATCCTTCTTCATTGAAATTTCACTTCCATCATCTTCAACTATATTTGGAA
Organism: Apium graveolens; assembly: GCF_009905375.1. Taxonomy (NCBI): domain Eukaryota; kingdom Viridiplantae; phylum Streptophyta; class Magnoliopsida; order Apiales; family Apiaceae; genus Apium; species Apium graveolens. The sequence goes on from NW_027417449.1 coordinate 112,588, forward strand.
TGAATTCTGTAACCCTTGATCCATAAATTCTTGCTTTATCCCTTATGGTCTTCATGATGAAATTCGACCATTTCCAGGTAATCTCAGACTTTATCTCCAAAAGATAATGAAAGAATTGAAGTTCTTTCAGAGATTTTTTCAACACATCTAATTCTGAGATTCTGTATGTTCTTCCATCTTCAAGAAACAGAATCAGATTTTCTTTGACATTACTTTTATCATGAGGATCCAGAACCACTTGAATAGATATAACCTTATCAAGGTTTTTCTGTGTAACTTCTTCAAGAGGTTTGTCAGTTAAAAAAAATGGATCTCTTGTAAGTACTTCAACTCCTGTCTTGATCTTGGCTTCTTCATAACCTAATCCAGCTCTGTCTCTTGCTTCTCTGGCTTTTAATCCAATAGTCATGAAATCAGATAATAATTGACTTTTCTTAGGATCTGATGGATTAACATTCTTCCATAGGAGTTTTCTCTTATCAGTAACTGTCATTTTGTTCAAATCAACTTGAGCACTATCAGAGGTTGATGTCTTGATGATTTGATCAGAATTTCCTGTTTCTTCTATAGTTTGTTGTTCTTCACTTTGAACAACTTGAGCTATATCAGAGGTTGTTTTAGATTCTTCTGTTATCTTCCTTCTTTTCAGAGTTTCAACAGTTTCATCTTCAGCAGCTGTATCATCAAAAAATTGAACCATCTTGCACACTGGTTTCATCAGGATTTGAGGAATCTTCATCTCATGTGTCTTTGTTGGTTCATCAATCTCTCCTTTTCCTTTATCCTTTGAATCAATCTCAATTTGTGATCTTGCCTTGGGCTTTCAAGCTTCAGAAATTGACTTCTCCTTGATCACAATGCCTTTTGCCTTAGGCCTTGGAGGTTTATTTGAATCAGAAGCTTTATATTTAAGATTTATCTTCTCATCTACAAATCTAGCTTCTTCCTCCTTGAGAATATCTAAATCCATTCCAGGATTATGCTTGAGAAATAATCTTCTAGCAATTTCTTCATCAAGTGTCTGAATCTTGGGATCTTAATAATAGACTATAGTCTCCCTTTCTTTGAGTTTCAGAGTTTGCAAAAACTTCTGAGAGTTTTGACTTTCAGCTTGAATAAGAAGATTAGAACTTGATATCAGACTTTGATCATCAAAACTTGCTTTCAGAACTTGAGTATTCACAACATCAAAACTTGAAATGTTATGTGTAGAAGATTTGCTTGAATCAGAAATCAGTTTCTGTGAAGAAACTTTGCTGCTTTGCCCATGACCTTTAACTTGACCTCTGCCCTTTCTAGGGTTTCCCTGGTCATCTTCTTCATCATCCTTCTTCTTCAGTACTTGACTAGTTGAGAATTTTTATTTAACTACCTTCTCCCCCTTTTTATTTAATTTTTATTTAACTACTAAAGATTGAATTTCATTCAGTTGAGCTTGTTGAGAAGCTTGATTTTGCAGGAACTCAGTTAGTTGGGCATGTTGCTTTTCTTGAACTTTCTCAATAGCCTCTACTTTCTCATGAATAGGTCTGATAACCCTCTTTTTGTCTAGCTTGAGCATCAGGTCCAGCTTATCAACATTTTCCTGTAGTCTATCAACCTTAGCGTGATCTCATCAACTCATCAGCTTTAGCAATATGATCTGACAGAACTTTAGAGCTTGGAAAGAAATCAGATTCATTCCATTTCTTGGTCCACTCAACTCTTCTATGAGTTTCTTTCCAAGTAACTGGAGCATCTTGTTCAACAAACTTTTTAATCAGTACCTCCTTTCAAAGAATTTGAGTTGGTGTGTTTACTGGAGTTGACTCTCCATAACTTGCTAACATCTCCTCATCTTCTGATAACACAAGTATGTGGGTGGATGTGGGAGATTTTGGTACAACTTCATCTGTTTCCACATCCAGAATTTGAGTAGTTAGAATATCAGCATTTATTAGAGAAACAGGTGGAGTTGTGACCTTTGCTTGTGATGCTTCCACATACAAGACAGATGGAATGCTCAGCCTGGGAATATCAATTTCAGGACTTAATCCTGAATCATGAACTGGAACATTTTCTTTCATAGGAGAGGCATGAGGTGTAATCACTGTGTTAAGAAAAGTGTTTCCAGGTGCTGGAAGGGCTTCAGTGATTGTAGGTTCTTTTGAGATCAGAGATTCCTGATCCCTTCCTTAGTTTATGTAGCATCCTCAGATTCAGGTTATGCCATATGCCTTCCTGCTCTCATCTTCTTTGATCTTCTGGATGGTGGAGGAGTTGCTTGTGCAGTATCAGAACTTGAAGTTCTTTTCCTCTTTGAAATACCAGAACCCTTAGCTTCAGTTTCCTTCTGAGAAGTTATCTTTACAGCTGCTACTTCCTTCTGAAAAATTATATTTTCAGCTTCTAACTCTACAGGTTCTGATGTGGGAACCTGTACGTCGTTCATCTTCATCAGATTCATCCCTTCGAATAATCCTTCTTTTTCTTCTTGGTGGAGATCTAGGCACAAAGATATTCCTTTTAGGCCTAGATGATGAGGTTCTGATTATAGGTGTTGATGGTTGTTGTTGAGAAGATTGTGCAGGTTGGATATAAGTTCTAATGGTAGGCTGTGATGGTTGTGAGGATTGTGCTGGTTAGAAATAGGTTCTGATGGTAGGCTGTTGTGGTTGTGGTTGTGAAGATTGTGTTGATGGAGGTTGAGAGGTGGTAGGTTGTGTAGGGGCAACATCAGGATATATGGTACTGTATATGTGAGAATCGGCATTTACTAAGAATTGTTTAACAGAGAGAGGAATTTGGAGGGGTCTTAGTAATGCTTTCTTATTATCAGTAGATAATAAGTCTGTGAAAGCCCTTTTATGAAGTTTAAAGGGTTCAATTGTCTCACTAAAGTTCTGACGTGCATTAGAACAACAGATATGTATATAAGTTGACAGAATCTAGCAAAATAAACTGTGTTGCTATCTTCTTTCATCCTATCACCTATAAAACCTAGCACAACACTAGAATAATCAAAATGAGTTTGATTAATAAGAGCACACCCAATTTGCTGGCTCAGGATTGGTATAGCATCAAAGTTTGAACAATTGTTGGCGAAAGCTTTTGTAATACAGTCAAAGAAAAAACTCCACTCCCTCCTGATGTGGGGTCTCTTCAATTGTCCTAGCTTTGCCAAAGACATTTCATAGCCCATATTTTCCATCATTTGTTGAAGAGCTGGCTCCTCAACTGATGAATTGAAGGTGCAATCTTCTGGAAAATATAGTGCTTGTTGAACAGTTGACAAGGTCACCACATGCTCATCCTCCCATGTTGTAAAGATAATACTTGGGGACCCAGCATTTCCAGCATCATCATAAACACCAGTCCTCCAAAATTCCAGTATTTGCTTGCCTAAGAGAACCTGGGGTTGGGTCAGTGCATAGCCTACTTCACTTTGAGAAATAAAGTCTTGGACGAAACGAAGTTCTGATGGAGCCTCGTCATTAGAAAGAATAGCCATATAGTTATTAGGAACAAACTTGGCTCCATCATAGATTAGATATTTGGGTGCCATTTCTGTAATGAAATAAGTGAGAAAGTGTGTGTTCATAAGGTGTTTGTTAAAATGCCTGTAAGAAAGCCCGTCAGAAAATAGAGAATAAAAGAGAGAGAGAGAGTAATAGAATTAAGAGATAAAGTAAGAGAGAAAGTAAAAGATTTGGGTAATCCTTTGTCTCTAATATTTATACTCTTTCCACTAAATGGCTCATTGGAAGTAAAATATACACTTTACACTTGTCATCCAGTAAATAGTCAAAGCAGTAGTTAGTGGCCAAGGGAAGTAAATAGTAATTATTGGTCACATGTTGTTACCTAAACAAACACGCAACCCATAAACCAAATGATTATCACTGTTTTTATCTCACTTAATTATTTTCTGACAACATATAACCGTTACAGTAAACTCTAAAAATAAGCCAAGTAATTAAATAATTCCATGTAAGCATCATGAGTTTCCATCAGTATTTGTATCAGAACTTGACTATTATAATAATTTAACGGTCATCAGAACATGGCTTCTGTACTCAAAAAGTGAATGTCTATTTCTGTGATTCTTCACACAAATGCTGACTGGTTTCTTCAGAGTTTAATCATCAGAACTTTTATCAGAACTTGTCCTCAGAATTTAAGCAAATAATACATAACTGTTTGTCAAAAACAACTTAATCACCACAGTAATTTTCATCATTCATATGGAGTGAGAGTGTGTGTGCATTTGCAAATGATCAGAAAATGATTAAAGTCAGATAAACTTCGGTATATCTTAGAAATAAGACATAACTAAGAAAAGTGCTTAAAATATGTCTGTAATTTTGAAGTCTACTATAGAATAAATTTATGCAAGAGTCTACCTCAACTGTTTGTGCGCATTTTATGCATCTTTTGACATTCTTTTTACAGTGGCTTCTTTCTCAGTGTGAATGAGTTACAACTGCTATCAGAATTTATACTGTTATCAGAATATTTCTCCAGTAATCAGAGAATGTGAAAAGTCACCATGAAAAATTTGCTTTTCTAATGCATATAACTTAATACCAGCAATGCACTTGGATCTTCCCTTTCACATATATTACTATAGATCTCAAAGGAGTACCTGATTTCAAATTTTTCTTTTCTTTTCTTCAGATAAGTGAGGCATATCAAACATGTAGTTCATCCTTAAGATTTACTGACATCAGAATTTGACAGATGAGAAGCAAGAATCTAGTTTGTGACTTAGTAATAAGATACACAAAGTAAATTTGACTAAGCTCAAAATCAGAATTTGCTTGTGTTTGAGATTTCCACATAAACAACTAATTCAAACATTGGATATATAGTATGTTAAAGACTACTAGGTCAGCATCTAACAATTATTCCTCATTGGATTGAATAGTCACAGAACATTCAAAACACTTTCAGAGTTTATAGAATCAGATCAGATAATAATCAGTATTTAACATGTTTCTCTCTTTTAAGCACAGATTACATAGAGATAAGACAATCTGTAACACTGATCATAATGTCTGATGCATGAGAACAAAAACTTAGCAGATTTTGAGAAAGAACCTGAAACCATTCCAAGTTCATTTACCAGTCTTGTAAAAGTAGCTTCAGATAGTGGTTTTGTGAAGGTATCTACTAGTTGTTGATCTCTTGGGACAAAATGCAATTCCACTGTATCTTCCATCACATGCTCCCTTATAAAATGGTACCTAATGCTGATGCGCTTTGTCATTGAGTGTTGAACTGGATTACCTGTCATAGCAATAGCACTTTGATTATCACAGTAAATGGGTATTTTAGAAAATTCTAACCCATAGTCCAGTAACCTATTAGCTTAAAATCTGATTCCCTAGGATACCCTTAAGGCACTTGAAAATTCTTTTCACAGCTATTAGATGAGGTTCTCTTGGATCATCCTGAAATCTTGCACAAAGACAGGTAGCATACTTAATATCAGGTCTACTTACAGTTAAATGGAGTAAAGAGCCAATCATACCTCTATAGTTAATAATATCTACTGATGCTCCATTATCTTTATCTAACTTGGTTGTAGTGGCCATGGGAGTTGATGCAGTAGAACCGTCTTGCATTCCAAATTTCTTTAGTAAATTTCTGGTGTACTTGGATTGACTGAAAAAATTACCTTCTTTAGTTTGCTTGACTTTAACTCCCAGAAAATAGCTCAATTCTCCCATCATACTCATTTGATATCTTGACTGCTGAATTTTTCACGAAATTTTGTATTTGTTGAGCCAAAGATGATATCATCAACATATATCTGTACCAAAAGTAAGTCCTTTCCATGCATGAGGTAGAATAAAGTCTTGTCAATTGTGCCTCTGTTAAATCCAGTTTCCAGAAGAAATTGAGTTAAAGTCTCATACCATGCTCTTGGAGCTTGCTTAAGGCCATAAAGAGCTTTATCAAGTCTGTAGACATGATTAGGAAATTTTGGATCTACAAATCCTGGAGGTTGTTCAACATATACCTCTTCTTCCAATTCTCCATTATGAAAAGCACTTTTCACATCCATTTGAAAGAGTTTAAACTTCTTGTGAGCAGCATAAGCCAAAAAGATTCTTATGGCTTCCAATCTAGTAACTGGTGCAAATGTTTCATCATAGTCAATACCCTCCTGTTGAGAGTAACCTTTAGCAACCAACCTTGCTTTGTTTCTTATAATTATGCCATCACTGTCAGTTTTGTTTCTCAACACCCATTTTGTACCAACAATTGATCTGTTCTTTGGTCTTGGCACTAGGGTAAAGACTTTATTTCTTTTAAATTCATTTAACTCTTCCTGCATTGCTTGCACCCAATCAGCATCTTGAAGAGCTTCTTCCACTTTCTTTGGTTCAGTCTGAGATAAAAAGGAATGATAGAGACATTCATTTGATGTTGTTGTTCTAGTTCTGACACCTGCTTCAAGATCTCAATTATTAAGTCAGTTGTGTGTACTTTAGTCCACTTCCTTCCAGATGAAAGTTGATCTCTAGAACTGGATCCTCCCCCATGATCCATGTTGTCTCCATCAGCATTTTCTGATGCTCCCCCGTAGTTATGCTCTCTGAGACTTCAGAATTTGAGTTGGATCCTTTAGGAATTGAAGAATCAGAGTTTCCAGAATTATCATAATTTGGCTCATCAACACTTGATGAATCAGAACTTGAAGAGCCAGTGACAGCTTCTGATACTTCTTGAGAGTCTTGAGATGTGGTATTTTCATCAGCTTGCTCCCCCTGAACAGGTGCACTTTCCTTTGAAGTAGTTACCATAGTTTCAATGACATCAGAATTTAACCCGTCAGAACTTACAGGATCCGAATTTAGGTCATCAGAATTTACAGAATCAGGATTTAAAACTTCATTTTCAAATCTCAGCTGATCATGATCATTGAAATCTTCAAGTCCAGTAATCTTCTTATCATCAAAAGATACATTGATAGATTCCATGACAACCCTTGTTCTTAAATTCATGACTCCGAAAACTTTTGTGGAAAGTGGATATCCAACAAAATTTCTTTATCTTCTTTTAGATCAAATTTTGACAGCTGTTCAGGATGAGTCTTAAGAACAAAACATTTGCATCTAAATACATGAAAATATTTCAGATTTGGCTTCTTTTTCTTCACAATCTCATATGATGTTTTTCCATGCTTGTTTATGAGTGTAGCATTCTGTGTAAAACAAGCAGTCTGCACAGCGTTAGCCCAAGAGTAGGTTGGTAGCTTTTCTTCATCAAGCATTGTTTGTGCAGCTTCAATAAGAGTCTTGTTCTTTCTTTTATAACTCCATTCAGCTGTGGAGTGTTAGGTGCAAAAAAATTCTGCTTTATTCCATGCTCTTTGCAGAACTTTTCCATGATTAAATTCTTGAACTCAGTGTCATTATCACTACTTATTATTTAAAAAAAATCTTTGACCAACTTATCCAGCTGTCTGACATGATCTGTTAGAGTAGATGTAGTTTCATTCTTCTTGTGCAAGAAATACACCCATGTGTATCTTGTGAACTCATCCACTATAACCATATCATATTTCTTCCTTGGAATAGACATGACATTGACTGGACCAAATAGATCAACATGCAGTAAGTGATAAGGCTCAAGAATTGAGGATTCAGTTTTGCTCTTGAATGAAGATTTTCTTTGTTTTGCCTTTTGACATGAATGACAAAGGCCATCGGGAGCAAATACTGATTTTGGTTGTCCTCTTACTAGATCTTTCTTTTTTAGCTCATTTATGTTGTTGAAATTTAAATGAGAGAGTCTCTTGTACCAATTCCAACTTTCTTCAATTGTGATAATTTCATTATAAATTTTGATTACAATGTTGGAAAATTTGGACTACATAGTCATACGTCAAAAGCTACATTACTACTATAAAGTTTTTATTTAGGTAGATTATATTTCTTAGTATTATTCCACTTCATTAATAATTTAATTATAAATGTAGATTACAGTGTTGGAAAATTTGGACTACCTAGTCATACGTCAAAAGCTACGTTACTACTACAAAGGTTTAATTTAGGTAGATCATATTTCTTAGTCTTTGATTCTACTTCATTATTCATCAGTACAAACAACAAAATGACTAAAATAATGACTATATACATCAAAACAGGGTTTTTCGTCTTCGCCTTCATTTCAGCAATAACTTCTAATTTCATAAAATTATCCTCTAACTTCTCTATTTTTCTTAAAGTTCGGGAAATATGGTTCTTCACCTTGGGCACAAAGGGGGGTCGAACCATAGATTGAAATTACATAAATTCCCCATATCATCCTGCAAAAAAATGGGGAAAAGGTTAAATAACCATTAAACAAATATAACTTCATGTCATGTACAAATTTACTTACCCGGAATCAGAAGAAACCATAGATACATCTTCCTGCATTCGCATCCGTTAATGATGTTCGTAGCACTAATATGGTTCCACACTAACAATTAAGATTCATGCTCAAGAATTCTTCAATAAAATATATATCGATATATATATATATATATATATATATATTTATGTGTGTGTGTGTCTAATTATATAACCACAGGGGCTGTGGGGTTTGGCGGGAACATTTTCTCAATTTTGGAGGGAAATTTTTTAGTAAAAGACGATTTTACCCTCCGATATTTGTCGATATGTATTTTTAATGTTGAAAAGGGTAAAAAGGTAGGAAAAATAATACCACAGGTGTAAAAAAGTATGACTTCATAAATTTGGGATATATTTGGGAATAATAGGTATAACAACCCATACTTAAGGGTTGAAAGGTCATTAAGGGGTGGTGCCAACATCCATGATTACCAAAAATTAACATAAATTCCTTTTAATACTTATTTTATATAAAAATGAAGATAAATAATGTAATAAATATAGTAATAGAATCTAATACGGTAACTTTAAGATAATGATTTACGCAAAAAAAGAAAAAAAACTTTAAGATAATGTCAAGTATTACTCTTATTAGTATATATGATTCTATAAAGAGTATAAAATTACTATAAAAAAATTTTGTTTAAATAAGTATGCAAACGGCCTCAGAAATTTTAAATTTTTATAAGAAAAACGCGGCAGCTTTATTTATATGTGAAGGTGAAACTAATCTTGAAGATTTAACAGGCAAGTTATTCGTTACTGTTATGTAGAAAACTTAGTTTGTGTTTGGATTAAATTGTGTTTGGCCTCTAGGGGGATGCGAGTTTGGGTGTCAAGCTCTCTAGAAATAGCTTACTGGCCTTTTCTCTTCATCTCAATCATAATCTCTTATCTGTATCGTCGAAGTAAGGACATTCTTAGGACTAAACTCATGTCGATTAGACCTGTTGTTGTCGTTCCATGTGATGTTATTGGCATTCTCATCGGGGCTACTAATTATTTATATTCCTATAGCATATCTCGTCTTCCTATATCGATCACTCCACTTATAACAACTACTCAATTGGCGTTTACTACTGGATTTGTATTTCTTTTGGTTAAGCAAAAGTTCACCAGTTTCACTATTATTCTGTCTTTTATTATGTATTGGAGATGTACTTCCTGGATTTCATACTACTTCTGATCGTCCGGCTAACGAGCCCAACAAGAAATATTATGTTTGCATGATATTCACTCTTAGAGCATCTATTAATGGAGGAATTTGGTAAGCAAAGATTTAAGGTTCACGACAAGAATCAAGATATGCAGCGGTGGTCGGTAGTTGGAGAAATCACCAAATTGCATTCATTTGTGCTTAAGAAGTGGTTAAGATTGATAGGGTTTATGTTTTCCTTCTCAGAGCTCTCAAACATGTGGACTCACAACATTCCTACGTTCCTCCTTTTATAGAAGATTAAGTCGAATATAGTTCTTAAGATACAAGAAACCTAGATGGACTTGGTTTCTCATTCCGCAACCCAATTGGAATTGTCGAACTAACATCCTACTGTAACTCCAATATTAATTTTCTTCAGGAGTGCCTGATTATGCGGCCTAGTCACAAAGGCCCATGGCTCAGTTATAATGTCGAGAATTCACGGACAAAGAAACTCCCCATCCAATTGATATCCCCCATCCACTACTTCTACTTTCGTCGATTGTAATCGTATGTATAGCCATGACTTATCGCAAATACCAAAGCACATCCTTTCCCCCCCATGAGGATAACCCACCAGATTACAGGACAAATGATCCCAACGGTAGAAGTGCAAAGTATGAGATAACCCTAGAGTCTCCCGTCGAGGATAACCCTCCGAATACGGAGACAGGGCTTCTAAAGCATACACTGGATCTTTTCGATCATTTCCCTACGAGGATAACTCGAAAGACTACAGAATGATACCTTCAATATATTGTACGGGACAACAGGATCTTAGAGGCTCTTTTTTCTTTACGGGGCGCGCCTTGCTAAAAAAATTAGAACATGAATATAACAAATAATTTTTAAAAATAGTACAATAGCTAAGGCAACACTAAATAACCTACTGCAACACCAGAAAGCAAATGCAACGATTAAAGTGTCACCTCAGTATGTGGGCCCCACTTGTGCCATGTCAGCACGCCACGTCAGCATTTTGGGTCCCATACTGATTCCACATCAACATGGCACATCAGCATGCTAACGTCAGCATGCCATGTTAACATTATTAAATAAGTAAAATATCTAATGCAATGCTATGACCTCTACTGTTGCATGCTGCGCAACACTAACAATTATTAGCTATGGTAGCTTCAATGTAGTGCAACGCTTTCTCCACTGTGTTGTAATAAACTGAAAATTTTATAGATAATGCAACGCTTTTCGTGCAACGCTAGCTAAAACCGTTGCCTTTGTGCACTTATGGCATAGTGCCTTAAGAGATGTTCACGGATGTTCTGTAGGATCGGTATTTTGATTGCAGTAGACTTTAGAATTTTAATGTTTCTTTTATACATGATGGTATTTTGATTGACTTTATATTTTTTTGTTGGTTTGTTGGTTTCATTGTTGTATGGGGTAGACCGGGTTATTAATGATTATCAAATTATGTGATTTTGATTTTTTGGTCTTGTCTTTCTGTTTGTTTGTCCAAATTTTGGAATTTTTGGGTGTTTATAAATTAAATGTGTATGTAAACGTATAAGGCATAAAGATCAGTTGATATATACAACTTGTTTATAACTAATGTTGAAGATGCTAAACATATCAGATTTATTTAATGAACCAATGTCTAATCAAGCCTCTAACATCGGTTTTCTTTTATACAAATCCGATGTCAGAAGTCAACTTTGATATTAGTTTTCTTTCTAAAATTATGTAAATGCTGATTTATACTTTGTAAATTAATTGTTAAAGTTCATACCTAGATCATATAAAAGCTATTTGGAAAAGATTGTAATGCAATTTTTGTTTAAAAACAGACAATACAAATCAGACTGTAATCTGGAACCTATGTTAAAGATGTTCCCAGACATTAGTTCACAACCAATGTCATGTGGGGGTATCTTTCTCTACACCCGCATAGACATCGGTCGGGAAATGTTTAACATTGGTTTCTGGCCGATGTCTATTGAAGTTTTTTTAGAATACAATTGAATTATCATACAATTTATCCTTAGGGTTATCAAAATGACTTAGTCTTATTATGTACATGCATGTCTTGCACAATAGATATTCAAAAAGTAAACTTTAAATGCCCATATTTCATAACCAGAAAAAACCTACAGATCAACCTGAAAAAAAATTCTAGATTCTGCAAATAAAAAAAACTGTTAAATTTGGTAGAAATAACTGATGCAATAATTTGCAAATTGAGCAATCAAAAATCTGATAAATTTCTATTCAGGACTGAAGCAAAAGTCTGCAAATTCTACATACCAAAAACTGTTAAAAACCTCTGCATATATTTCAACAAATATAATAATGCATGTGCAAAAATTTTACAGTCCAAATTCTGTATTCTACTAAAAACTGCTCCAAATAATATGATAAAGCAATACACATATTATATTCTTAAAATCTACAGATTAATAGATTTTAAACACATTATGACAAACACAAAGCAAAATGTCTACAAACTTATGAATGACCTAAATTATCTTACCATAGATTCATCTCAAGTTCAGTAAATCATCCCCGGGGTATAATGAATTTTAAACTTAATAAATCTAAACCTCAAATATTTGAGAAAAAGTCATCAACTAAAACACTATATTAAATGAAGTTACAATCGCATGCCCTGCCAATAACATGTACAGTGGCGACATAAAAATAGTTTCAAATGGTAAATACTTCAGTCTCCAACATAGTAGTAATTTGAAAACGAAGCTGGACTAGTAGATTTGTGGTGTTACTAATTTTTCTGACTTTCTTCACTCACTCTCCACGATCTAGATTTTTCCCGTGACACGAGTTTAATTTTACAGGTCAAAACTCGTGGCCCTGATTCTGTCCTCTTTTCTGATTCTCCACTTCTGTTAAATAAAATTTTGCCTATACGATAGTTAAACAATAAAGACTAGTCTGACAAGTTGGCGTATGAAACATATTGCTAAATGATTCCATATTTATTTCATCAACAATAGTTTTCTTAATTATAGTGATATTACCTATAGAATGCATACTTATAATTTATTTCCAATAATATTCTCAAATTTATGATTCCTAATGCTTCCAAAATCAAGAATTTACTGATTCCCCGGAAAATATTGCATCTCCCCTAACAACTTCTATGAACATCAGAAATACTTCGTAATTAATGTTATTGTTAAGTAACCAGTCGCTTTAAAACCTAAAGGTAGTAGAGGAAGGCTCGAGCATGATCTTATACTCTTTAACACTCCCCCCAAATCGTACGATACTTTTCGATATGATTGACAACAACATATACAACTAATACCAATATAAATAACAAAAAAAAATTAAATAAATGGGGATGGGAGGACACGGACACGAGTTCCTCCCTAAACTGAGCTTTGATACAATGTTAAACTATACATAATAATGATTTTATTATAATAAGACTTGTTCTCAATTATAATAGAAGAGAGGCTTATATACCCAACAACCAAACATAATGAAGGAAAATATTCTAATAAGGAAATTGTTATAATAATGAAACTATCCAATAATACAATATCATTATATATGTTAACACCCCATACCCAAACTCACGATATTGAATCGGGAGTTTCCAAACCAAGTGACGGAGCCACGTAACCAAACAAATCCAAAGCTGCAACACCAGATTCAAGAGCATTCAAACAAATCCAAAAAAAGAGTTACGAATCCAAACAAACAAAAAACTTCCAAATGAATCCAAACACGCAAAAACAAAAAAGAACGCAGCAACAAAAGAGAAATCGTCCAAAGGCGCAACAACCCAAGAGAAATTAAAATGATCAAATCACCAAAGCAATAAATCTGCAACCACTGAAAACAATACTAAAACTTCATCCAAAATAAGACAAAGCAATCAAATCACCAAAGCAACAAATCTGCAACCATCGAAAACAATATTAAAACTGCATGTGAAATTGAATCCAAATCCAAAACCAAACTCTATAATCAACCAAATACAAACTCCAGATAATTGAATCCAAGTCACCAAATTGTATCTAATCCTCAACCAAATAAAAATTGTATCTCAATTTAAATTATATCCAAATTGAATCAAATCCCGTGAAGGGCTAGTGTGCCTAGAGCACTAGATAAACTAAACCAATGTGCCTAGAACACCAAATAAACTAAATCAATCCCCTCAAAGGCCCAATGTGCCTTGAGCACCAAATAAAATAAATAATCTCTCGTAGGGCCAATGTGCCTAGAGCACCATATATAATAAACCAATGTGCCTAGACCACCAAATAACCTATACAATTCCCGTGAAGAACCAATGTGCCTACAACACCCGGTAAAATAAAATAGAAGGCGGAGAAGTATACAAATGTGCCTAGGGTTACTCCCATCATCAACACGAGAAAAGGAAATGAAGATGAGGGGGAAAAAGAGAAAAACTAATATTATCAAGGAGCCAATATCATCAAAGCGAGATCGACGGTGTATATTAGAGTCCCAACAAAAATCAGTAGGAAAAAAACAATTTCAACCGAAATCAAGTACCGTCGAGAAATCCAACCAAATTGAAGAAAAACAATAATTATGATTAAAATTTAAAATATCCAAGAAAAAAAAATAACTGATTTGAATAAGAAGAAGAAAAGAAAAAATAATAATAATAACACATATTTTAAACCCAATATGTGGAACCTAACCCGATATAACTCATCATCAACCTATCCTGGATCGAATCATAACTCTTGATATCATAATAAATAACCAGTTGCTCTAAAACCATAAGGTAGTAGAGGAAGGCCCGAACACGATCTTATACTCTTTATCATTTATAATCAATTTATTCAGCTCAAAGAAATTAAGATATCTTTTGCTTTGTGAATTCATAATACGATTGATTTTCTATTATCATTTCAGGAGATCAGCAACTAAAAATCTCAACAGAAGGATGTTTGCCAATAGGAAAGATGACTGAATGAAAATATGAGACAAATTACACCTACAATTCACATTAATTTGCATCCTAAATTAAATAAAGAATAGTCAGAAATTTAGATTCACATTAGTATGTTCTAAATAAATAAAGAAAAATCATAAACTTACATCAGTTAAAAATGGCTCAATAAATTTATAAATTATATAGAACGTTGAATATACTTTTTTCTTACAAAGCTAATCTTCTACTGCTTTTAAGTTTGTATGAACGCTAGAACTTGCTCTTACGCGAATCTTCTATATTGACAACCATTATTTACTTATAATATTTTAATGCTTATTTACTATAATAGTGACAGTATGCAGGTGTATGGATAAGATTTGGTATTTTTAGTGTTTAATATTCCTAAGCTAATATTTAAGATGTTAGTCCCTCTGTCCCTTTTTAGTTGCACATTTTCTTTTATAAAAGTCAAATTGACCAATTTTTTACCGTAAATTAAACATTACCCTTATATTACTTGATAAAACTAAAAATTATATATTAACATAGATTGAATCTACTTTCCGGTGATATAATTTTTTTATTTTGTTCAATTTTAAATTATTAATAAACTGCGGTCAAACTTTAGTCAATTTGACCAGGTCAAAGTTAAATGTGACAACAAAAAGTGACAACTAAAAAGGGACGAAGGGAGTATTATATTTTAAGTTTCTCGTTACAACACCGAAATCAAAGTACGTGATTTTCGTTGATCATTTTTTTTAAAAATTTGTTCATTTTATTGGATCATGTTGTTGTATCAAAAATATTTTATTGATTTAGATAATTGACATTGTGATATTAAAAATATAAAAGACTTTTAGAAACTCCCAGTTTTAGTAGTATATGAGTTTATAGAATCCGGTCACTATATAGGGTGATGGATCTTTATTTATTTCTTTTTGAACTTTTGTTATTGAACTAGTGTACTAGTGTGCAAGCTCCGCCTCAATATCTTTACTTTTATTTCTACCGTGACTTTTTAATATCTTGGGTTTGGAAACTTCATGATTAGGCCTTAGAATTTGAATTATCTTAATTTCTATTTATTAGTTTGATTTTGAATTAATATTTTGAAATGTCGAGATGTTATAAATTAACCAAACATGTTTTGTTAAATATAAAAGTGTTAAATTTTTAGTTAGCTTTCAATTGTTACAATAATAAAATTATAGATTTATTTTAGTACCCTAATTTTCCTTTTCAATATCACCTCGAAAATTGTAAAGTGGATATCATATGATGTAAAATATTGGGTTTAGAGTTGAAAATTGCTATTTATTCATAAAATAATGAATATTTATTTATCAATAAATAAATCATGTACAATAATTGATAAACAAATAATTTCTTTAAATTAATAAATATTTTATCAATTCTAAATACAAAGCAATTGTAAATACCAAATGTAATACAGTGCCAGAACCTGTAAAAGCTCCTGTCACTAATCTTTCTTGTAATCTTTGTTCTCATTCCAGGAAGAAAGGCATGAAAGGCTGCATATGTTAATTTTGGAGCATTTTCTTCATTGTTTACTCCAAAATTATAAGAAAATATAAGAAATATGATTAGTATTTCGTAAAATTATTTACCACAAAATTGAAGATAAGTTTGTATAACAAAACTAGATGCCTACACATAAAGTTGTTTTCAACAAAGTAACAGAACTAAATTCTTACACTGTTGGAGTGGATCCGAGTTAACAAGACTTCACACATAAAATTACCCCCTCAACATTTACAAATCAGGGGATTGTAAAAATTGAAATTAGAGTAATGAATATCAAAAATGGTTAAGAAGACTTTTCTAATAAACATATATGAGAAGATATATGCTTAATCGCATAAAAAAAGAAGAAGGGGCATTGAATTTGATATGAATTTGTGGTTATGATTTCACGAAGAGGGGAAGAGAGGAAGATGCATAATGCAGAGAGGAGGCAGAAGGTTTTTGTGATGCAAAGATGAGGCTCAATGTTAGTCTTATATAGAGTCCTAACAAATAATTGGACGGTCAAGATAAAACCCTAACACAAATCAACGATTGTGATGAAGTATGATATGTATTCTATTGCAATGTGAATGAATTGGATGGTTAAAATCAAACTGCTCATATAAATTAACAACTTTAATTCTTTCATGTACCATTTTTCCCTATAGCTAGGGAAAAATAAGCGCCCATGAATTAAAAATAATCTTGCTATTACATTAATAACATTGAGATACTTTCAATTTAAAAATGTAAAAATTTGATTAAAAAAATATAGCATTTTTTATAAGGTTAATTTCATATCTAAATGGCGGAATATGTGCTTGTGATTTTTTATTTTGATCAAATAATAAACACAATTGATTTTCTAGGAAATAAAAGTAATATTTTACACCTTACTTAAAATAATACTTGAGTGCACAACTTAAAAATAAACAAAATATTATAATTTTTGAAGTAAAAATTATTTTTTTAACTTAATGCATATACATTTAAAAGTCTCTAACTTTTTGATTAGATAATAATTTTTTTGTTTACTTTTGTAAGGAGTACATATTGACTATGATATCAATTTTTAATGTGATACTAAAACATAAAATTTTATGTTTTTACTTGTTCTATATATATGTTAAGAAAAATAAAAATTTTTAAAATGGGAGATACCCAATATTTTAATTATTTATTTCATGTAAAGATGTAAATTTTTTAACACAATAAAAAACAAATCTAAAATAATACAAAAAAAATTTGGAAACATTTTATAATTTAGCTATATTACTAGAACATATCCTTGACACTAAAATTTACATAAATATTTGCTTATGTAATTCTTGTTCTACTGTATGGTACAATTCTTTATTATTAAATAAAAATTTCAAATACACTACAATAGTTATAAAGTCTTTTTAACATATTAAAAAATATAGTCCTCATATATTCAAGTGGATATGAGATAACAAGATTTAAAATCACCTATTCCTGTAAAAATGCAAGGAATCAATTAAAAGGGGTTATCAAAAATTTTGTAATTAACCTACATAAGAGAATCTTGAAGGCTATTATGTAAACTTGTTAGATAAAACAACATTATCTATAATTTTATTGAATGGGCAAAGAAATTCTTTTAGTGATGTTAGCTATATTCATTAGTAATATTCAAAATATTATTTTATTATTAATTTCAAATATACAATTAAAATAAATTTAAGTTAGTTTTATTTAACACAATTAAAAATAAACATGTATTTTATTAAAAATATATTTTCATGATAAAGATTTTATATTTTTATATTTACGTATATATTTAAAGTAAATAATATAAAATTAAGGAAAATTATTACGATTATAGATATAATAAAATTTTTTAAAAAATGAAAAAAATAAAATTAACAAACATTACTCTCATGTATTATAAATATAAAAATAAATAACTCACACATATATTATTTTATTAGAATATTAAATTTTTAATTTATGACGACCCAAAATCCTCCACCTTGAGAATGTGTGTCATGAGAGTACCATATGGTGAAACCTGCATTATTGCAATATATAATGAGATAAAATATCTCAGTAGGGGAACACCACTCCATTGTCTCGAGATGGAGTCTAATTATCACTTGTTACATATCCATAAATGTCTTAATACAAACTCATAAGTGTGCATATTTGAAATTATTAAAATACTAGATAAGCTCGAAACTGCATCTTCTGTGTCGAACCGTTCAACTAAGGATAATCTTGTCTGACTTTTCCCTTTCCTCTACCTCTGTTACTCGTCATAATCTTTCATTTCATATTCTACTGTATATGATTTTAAAAAATAACAAGAATGACAATCTACATGCTCAGCAAGATATCCAATAATAATAGAATAATAAATAGTGAAAGTTGTACATCACAAAATAAGGATAAAAGTGCAAAAATATGACAATGAATATTATGAAATATAACATTTCCATGAAAAAATTTCAAATTCGAGTTGCTTTTCGAATAAAGGAAGCAAACTCATCAAGGGCACATGATCAAAATAATCACAAGATGTGAATCTGTTCGTTTCCATCCTAGGTACCTTTGTGATGCGATCAATTAACACGGAAGAGTACCATTCTCCGCGTGAATACTGCGCTCGCCTGTTCATGGCTCATTGTAGATTCATCAAACATTTCAATACTAGCATATATAATGGGTCCCACCTGAACCCATGGCTTCACTTGAGCCAAACAATAAAATTTATAATATCCGCACTTCGGATAAACAATTTCAAACCATGGGCACCTCCCATGTTGACTATTCTCTGAGTAAGATATTCACCGTTGAATGAACATTTTCAAAATTTGAATAATAAAATTCAAGCATCAAAATCAATAAAATAATGAAATATAGTACTGGCTAGAACGATAAACCAATTGTACTTTTAAGAATACAGTTCGTTACGAATAAGATAATGAACTACGATTTAAAATATTGATCTTCTCAAAATATTGAGAATAATCGATATTAAATAAGGTTTGGGTTACTTGAATGATAAACAACCTTTGCTTGCTAAATTATAATAAAATAAAATATTTAAAGATGGCTCCAACGTTAAATAATACTAAGATTTTGGAAATTTCATATGCGCAATTAGGTCAATGGTATCAAATGATTCATAAGGTTAATCTCAAACACGGATCCAACTAATGACAATAAAATTTGGTGGTTCAAAAAAATAAACACACCTAGATTTAAAGTCATCATTATTCAAAGAGATAAATTACCCAAATGAATATTCTATGTACAAAGGGGATAGCACGTCCATATTTTTCAGGATTTAGAAGGAAAATATATTCTCAAGATAAATAAACATAAAATCAAATGATTTTTAAAATTTAATAAGCATGAATAAGGGGATAGAGTAAACTTGCCTTTGTCCAGAAGCACATGCCATTCACAATCTACTTTCATTAGCCGGTTAATCTCTATTTCTGACTTAAATTTATAATCAATAAATCAACAATAAGTATTCAGTATAATTGAACATAAAATAATTTAATATTCAGTAAAATGACTTATTCATATCTCAAATTCTCTACACAGCTGTAAGGATGAAAATAGGCGCTAATATTCACGCAAGTATACACGATCGCAAGTAATATTGAATTAATTCTAGTTCGTTCTCATAGAGACTGGTTTAGGTTAATTTCAATTAATGTACTTATGCAACGATAGCATGGTTATTATTCAATACTAAGGTGATAACAAGTTGAGATTGTTTATAACTAAGATTATTAACTAACATGCAATTAACTAAGAGATTAAAAGGGTGATTTACTTATATAACACAAATATGGGATTCTAACTTCATTACTACTTCATTCAGTAGCCTTTTTGTTCTTATCCTTAGCATGCAATGGTGATGATTCTAATCAGAAAACACAAAACTAGTAAGCACCAACTTTCCTTGTACAAATACCCTACTACCAGACATTCATAAAAGAGATAGAAGCTGAATAGACACCAATTAACATGTTTATAGAATTTGACAACATAACGGTTTAATGAACAAGTTATCAATCGTGATTACATAGGCAAGTAAGATTGTTAAAATTACCTATGAATCATGCTTATCAAATACATGAACCTATGCTAGCATGGTATATTCTAAACCCCTATATTCACTTTCACTTAAATAGAGATTAACACGCTATCTATCGTGACGCTCATAAGACGAATAAGCACAACCAATACTAGGATATCATATATTTTTCGTACACTAAGGTATCAAAATATATTAACTATTGAAATCTATAGTAAATCCGCGAGAACCCCATAATAACGATTAGCCCATAACCTGAACTCATCATCACCGTGGGTTCCAATAAAAGAATGGTATAATAAACTAAGTCTTTAATAAACTGAATAATAATCAAGTACGTTAAACAAGAGTATAGGTTCAACAAAATAAGAAAACTAGCATCCAAGATTAGAACTTAAAATAAAAAATCACAAGAATAAACTAGATCCTCTTCGCCTTGGTGGTATTTATGCTCCGAGGTCTTCTAGTTTTCTTCTCCTTAAGCTTTGTTACGAAAAACGTCTTTAAGTTGTCTATATATAGCAGCCCAATCAGAAGAGAAGTCCAGAAAATCACTCTTGTACTTAAACAGGATTATGAGCTTTCGACTCGGCGCGGGCGCGCGCTTCATCAGCACGGGCGCGCTGTCCTTCTGCTTCTCTGGCACGGTCGTACGCTAGCACAGCGAGAGCACGTTGGCATTCTAGAAAAACTAATTTGCTTTCTTTTATTTGCTGATCCTTGATGACATTATAGGAGCAAACTCCCAGGACACCTTCCTAACACCAATTTAGCACCAAAGAAATGTTAAATCTCCATGATCCCTTATTTATGCCTTAAATACAAAACACTACAAAAACGCATCAAAAACATAAACAACTTGAGTACAAAACACCAATTCAAGCCTTTATAGAGCATTCTAAGTGGACATAAATGCCACTTAACACACCCCCAAACTTGAACCGATGCTTATCCTCAAGCATAAACAGACTCAAATAACAAGAAATAAAAATGCATGAATGCAACTACATGAATGCAATGATCCCCTCAGATTAACTAAACCAACCAATGAGCAACATCTCAACAAATGCAGTTATTCACACAAAGATCAATTCAAATCCCACAAATCAACTTACAAGCCAGAAACGTGCGTGTTTGCAGATGCTTAAAAGATATACTATCGTAACTAGATCAATAATCATGACTCACTACTCATCAAGGCAATCACATGGTTATAAATAGAATAAACGCTAAATTCAAAATGACTCACAATACTTCAATTCTTATATCAGAGTTATTACATGGATTCATGCTTTTATTCACAACACCTAAACAATCACAAATATGCTTATTTGATTGTATAATGAATGAGGTCCACAAAAGACTTATGCAATAATACCCATGTAGCGAGCGTTAGGTTAGTGGATCCAAGACTATAAAAGCCTTAGGTCACTAGGCAAAAAGTCCCCTATGAACTTAATAACTCGAGTATTAAAGAGCACGCTCGTGATCAATTATGCATCAACACAAATCTTGTTTTAGAGGTACAATGACAAGTGTCGTGATCAAACTTTTTTTAAGCTCTCAAAAGCAGCTAGGCACTCGTCATCAAACTTAAAAGGGACATCTTTCTCTAAAAGATTGTACAAGGGTTTAGAGATTTTAGAGAAGTCCTTGATGAAACGCCGATAAAAACTCGCACGGCCAAGAAAGTTGCGGACTCCCTTAACTGAAATTGGTAGAGGAAGGTTTTCAATGACCCTCACCTTGACTTTATCCACCACAAGACCTATACTAGAGACCTTGTGCCTAAGAATGATGCCCTGTTACACCATAAAGTGACATTTCTCCCGGTTGAGAACCAGATTGGTCTCAACACACCTTTTAAGAATGGTGCCAAGATTTTGCAAGCACTCGTCAAAAGAATCACAGAACCTAGAGGAATCGTTCTTAAATACCTCCACATTCTCACCAATCATGTCATAGAAGATAGCCATTATGCATCTCTGAAATGTGGCAGGTGCACCACACAACCCAAAGAAACTCTTCTTAAAGCAAAAGTACCACATGGACAAGTAAAGGTAGTCTTTTCTTGATCCTCTTGAGCGATACAAATTTGATTATAACCCGAATAGCCATCCAGAAGACAATAGTACTTATGCCTAGCCAACTTGTCAAACATCTGATGAATAAACGAAATAGGGAAGTGATCCTTCCTCGTAGCTTTATTCAGCTTCCTGTAATCCATGTAAACTCTCCACCCTATGACTGTTCGAGTAGGAATGAGCTCATTCTTCTCATTAACAACAACTTTGACGCCTCCTTTCTTCGACACACATTTAACTGGACTCACCCAAGAATTGTCAGAAATATGATAGATGATCCCTACATCTAGCCACTTGAGAATTTCCTTCTTCATAACTTCTTTCATGATCGGATTAAGCTTTCTTTGTTGCTCAACAGTTGGCTTGCTACCTTCCTCTAGCAGAACTTTATGCATGCAATAAGAAGGGATGATTCCCTTGATATCTGATATAGTACATCAAATTACCGATTTGAACTCTCTCAGAATCCTCAAGAACTTATCCTCATCACTACCTGAAAGGTCAGATGCAATAATAACATGTAAAGTAGATGCATCACCTAAAAATGCATACCTCAAGTGTTCAGGCAATGGTTTAAACCCGAGTGTAGGAGATTAATCAATAGATGACTTGAGGCACTTTGGAGAATTTTTCAGCTCTTCCAATCTAAGAGATTCAAATGGCATATCCATCATTCGCTTCCAATGAGAAGCATTCAAATATTGCATCTGCTCATCACCTTTGTCATCTTCATTATCTGAATTTCCCAACAAGGCTTTCTCTAAGGCATTAGACCTTAACATTTGATCAAGTTCTGAAGTAACCACATAATCGACCAACTCCACTTTTATGCACTCCTTATTATCAGTGGGGAATTTCATGACATTAAACACATTAAAAGTCACATCATGATCCAGTACTCACATAGTGAGCTCACCCTTCTGCACATCAATCAAGGTTCGGCCCGTAGCCAAGAATGGTCTTCCCAAGATTATGGGAATCTTCTTATCCTCCTCGAAATCAAGAATTACAAAATATACAGGAAAGATGAGTTCGTCCATCTTGACCAAGACATCCTCCACAATGCCTCGTAGAACGTTCGACCAACTGTAAGGTCATATACGTAGGCTTTGGATCAGGTAAGTCCAACTTCTTGAAGATAGACAAAGGCATCAAATTGATGCTAGCTCCCAAGTCACATAAGCAGTTGTCGAATGACCCTTTTCCAATGGTGCAAGAAATAGTGAGGCTTCTAGGATCTTTAAGCTTCGGAGGTAACTTTTGTTCCATCACAGCAATGCATTCCTCCGTGAGAGCAACGGTCTCTATTTCATTGAGCTTCACTTTTCGAAAGAGAATATCTTTCATAAACTTGACATAGCTAGGCATCTATTCAAGAGCTTCAGGGAAAGGTATATTGATATAAAGTTTCTTGAACACCTCAAGAAACTTTGTAAACTGCTTATCCAACTTTTGCTTCTGCAGATTCTTAGGAAAAGGTGGTGGAGGATAGATCTGTTTCTCCCATGTATTACCCTCGGGAGGAGTGTGTTCCATATTTTGCTTCCTTGGTTCAACTTCTGCTTCCTTCTGCACTTCTTCTTCAGCCACATCTTCAGATTCTTGAACTTGAGCTTTTTCTTGGCTTACAACCTTCCCAGACTTCAATATAATTGCCTTAACCTGCTCTTTTGCTTCTTTCTTTCCTATCACTTTCGTGTCACTAGGGAGTGCACCAGGTTATCGATTCAGCAAGGCATTGGCAATCTGCCCAATTTGATTTTCAAAAGTCTTGATAGAAACCGCTTGGCTCTTGCACATGAGCCTAAACTCCTCTAATTCAGATTTTTCATTAGATTATTGCAGTTGGAGTTGTTGTCTTGGTGCGTATTGCGGTTGTTGATAACCAAGAGGGTAGTATTGCTTTGCGGCATACAGCTGATAAGGATGTTGCACCGCATTCTTAGTGTTGTTCCAGCTGAAGTTATGATGATTGCAGTTGTTGGGATGATAGGTGGCTAGGACTGGTTGTTGTGACCTCTAAAAGTTGCTCGCGAAGTGAGCTGATTCGCTAGAAATAGCACACTGCACTGTCTCATGCGCACCAGTATAAAGCTCAAAGACACTAGTGATCTGATTAACTCCATAATTAGCCAAAGAATCCACCTTCATCGTCAAAGCTATAAGCTGAGCAGCTATAGAAGTAGCAGCATCTACCTCGAGAATTCCCGCTATTTTGCCTTGAGTTAGTCTCTGAGAAGGATTCTGATATTCATTAGTAGCCATCAGTTTAATCAAATCATAATCTTCATCTTAGCTCTTAGCGCACAAGGCTCTACCTGATGCTACATCAAGCATGGGTCCATAAGTTGCACCCAATCCATTATAAATGCAGTGAATAATTATCCAGTCAGGCATCCCATGATGAGGACACTTCCTAAGCATCTCCTTATAATGATCCCAAGCTTCACACAAAGATTCTCCCGATTGCTGCGCAAATTGAGTAAAAGCATTCCTGATTGCAGTTGTCTTCGCCATAGGGAAGAATTTAGTGAGAAACTTCTGAGCAAGATCTTCCCACTTGGTGATTGAGCCTGGTGGTAGAGAATATATCCAACACTTAGCTTTATCTCTCATAGAGAATGGGAATAGCCTTAACTTAATAGTATCTTCAGAGACATTGATTTTAAAAGTGTCGGAGATCTCGATGAAATCTCTGATATGCATGTTGCGATCTTCCGTTGGAGAACCCCCAAACTGAACTGAGTTCTGCACCATCCGAATCATGCTAGCCTTGATTTCAAAAGTGTTAGCCATGATGGATGGTCTAACAATGCTAAACTGAATATCAATGATTTTCGGCTGAGAGTAGTCCATCTAAGCCTTTGTATTTGCTTCTGGTTCACCCATTGCAACAAGAGCTTATTCTTCAAATTTCTCCTCCTTAGCAAGAACTTCTTCCTCTACTAAAACTTTTTCCTCCTCTTTATCCAGCGTTCTCTTTCTCCTCCTTAGCAAGAACTTCTTCCTCTACTAATACTTATAGCATTCTAAGTGGACATAAATGCCACTTAACAATAGCCTTTTAACTTGTCGAGGTCCCCATCTCACTACAAGTAGAATGATTGGGCGATATCTACAATTTTCTATATAAGCTTTTTGACTTGTCGATATCTCTAGTTCTCTACATGAGCTTTTTGACTTGTCGATATCTTCAGTTCTCTACATGATGAATCGACTTGTCGATATCTCTACTTCTCTACATGGACTTTTTGACTTGTCAATATCTTCATTTCTCTACATGCAGATTGACTTTTCGATATCTTCAGTTCTCTAGATGCAAATTGACTTGTCGATATTTCTTGGGACTTCTCTACAAGTCATTTCATACATCTCGACATACTTCTCTACATTCCTTGATCTGTGACTCGTTGATATCTAACCTAGAATATTTTTTCTAGAACAATATTATTCATCTTCAAGCATCTATACCTCTCTCTGAGACATGATCAGGATTTATCTTCTTCCATAATTTATTCTTTAGCTTGAAGGCTGTTTAGTGAAAAACCTCCAGTCTAAACTATTTAGCATTTTTACAGACTTAAAAATTACAATTACATAATACAATTGAGTTATCATACAACTTATTCTTATGGTTGTCAAGATGACTTAGTCTTGTTATGTACAAGCATGTCTTCCACAACAGATATTCAAAATGTAAACTCTCATCGCCCATATTTCATAACCAGAAAAAATCTACTGATCAACCTGAAATAATTTCCAGATTCTGTAAATTAAAAACTGTTAAATTCGGCAGAAAAACTGATGCAATAATCTGCAGATTGAGCAATCAAAAAATTACTAAAATTTTATACAGAACTGAAGCAAAAGCCTGCAGATTTTGCAGACCAAAAACTATTAAAAAATTCTTCAAACATTTCAGCAAATACAATCATGCATGCGCAAAAATTCTATAGTCCAAATTATGCTAAAAAGTACTCCAAATAATCTCATAAAGCAATACACATATTATATTTTTACAATCTACACATTAGTAGATTATACATACATTATGATATACACAAAGAAAAATGTCTTCAAACTTATGAATAACCTAAATTATCTTACCCATAGATTCGTCTCAAACTAAATCATCCCTAGGTATATTAAATTTTAAACTAAATACAACTAAACCTTAAATAGTGGAGAAAAAGTCATCAATTAAACACTATCAATATGAAATTACAATCGCATGCCCTACCAAAATCATGTAAGGTGGAAATATAAAACTAGTTTCAAATAGTAAATATTTGCAAAGAAGCCTCGCCAAACGTAATTCATTAACGAACTGCAAAAAGTAGTACTTGTCACAGAAAGCTCTTGAATGAATCCCACACGTCCACAGAGAATGGATCAAATGTATTTGATGATATGCAACAAAAACTTTTTTCTATTTCAAAACCCCTTGAAAATATTACTTGAAGTGTTGTATTTCACAAGATACCAAGGGGAAGCTGGACTAGTAAATTTGTGGTATTACTAATTTTTCTAACTTTCTTTACGCATTCTCCAGAATGATCTAACTTTCTTTATTTTACAGGTCAAAACCCATGGACCTTATCCTGTCCCCTTCTCTATTTCTCCAATACTGTCAAATAAAATTTTGCTTATACAATAGCTAAACAATACGGATGAGTCCAACAAGTTGGGGTATGAAACATATTTCTAAATGATTCCATGATTATTTCATCAACAATATTTTCCTTAATTGTACTGGTACCACCTATATACTGCTGCTCAAAAAGAGAATGCCTATTTATAATTTATTTCCAATAACATTCTCAAATTTAGGATTCCTAATGCTTCCAAAACCAATCAATATTTTCTAAGTCCAAAATCAAGAATTTAATAATTCCCTAGAAAATATCTCCCCAACAACTCATATGAACATCTGAAATAATTCTTAGTTAATGTTATAGTCAATTATTCAACTCTAAGAAATTAAGATATCTTTTGCTTTGCAAATTCATAATATGATTGGAATATGTTTTACCTGTCGGTTGTCCTTTATTTTTCTGTTTTCTTTTCAGGAGCAATGCAACTAGAAAATCTCAACAAAAGGATATTTGACCATAGGAAAGACGAATGAACAAAAATCTGAGACAAATTGCACCTACACTTCACATTAATATGCATCCTAAACTAAATAAAGAATAGTCAAAATTGATATTCACATTAGTATGTCCTAAATAAAAAAAAATCACACACTTAGATCAATTATAAATGGCTCAACAAATTTATAAATTATATAGAATGTTGAATATACCTTTCTCTTAGAAAGTAAATCTTCTACTGCTCTGAAGCTTGTAGAATCACTAGAACTAGAATTTAATATAATTATATCCGCTCTTTTATTCTGACCTGAGAAACAATGAACTCGGCGTAGCTCAATCAGGTCCATAACATAACTACTAGCTGCTCTTGCATATATATGCACTTTAGTAAGAGTTTTGAGATATAATAGTGAAGATATGCTAATTTAGGATCTTCTCTTCTCACTTACTTGTACATTAATTATAAATTACAAGTCCAAATTAATTTACAGGTTGTTCGTCACAAACAACTTAACACTAAAAACTTACTTCTAAGCAAAAACTTATTATTCAGATTTGAGCAATTATGTCATTTATGGTAAGTATGTACTTGACTCGGCTTGACCACTATTAACATCACCACCACCGTAATGTACGATTTTTAAATTAGTAAGATTATATTTCAAGTAGACGAGGTCATGGTAAAAATATTAAAACTCTAGAACCACTCTAGACAACAACTTTTTTACCATCACCATAAGTAAATTTTAGTTACGTTCATTCATAATAAAAAGTTACACATTGACTATTAATATATTCATGATTAAACGAATATCGCATTAATATGCCTAAACTTAATTTTCATAAAAAACATTCCACTCCGATCACTGTCCTATGATATTTTGCGTAATAATGGGTCATAACTTAAATTTTATCAAATTTGGAGATTGTAATAGTCTAAGCAACGTTGTAGGGTAAATTTTGAGATTTTATAGTTTCTATCAAATTAAAAATTTTTCTTGTCTGTTAGGATGGGAATCACCTCACTGAAACAACCTTCTATATAAAATCAAAATATACAAAAAATACCAGTTTAATAAGATTGTGTTGCTTCCATTCTAGATGTTTTTGATTCTATTAACAAAATGCAAAAATATTTTTATTTTACTATAAAATTAATATCTCTACATACAGGAAAAGAAAAAAAATTATATGCATGCGAAATTATATCAATATTTTTAAAAAATTTACTAGAGGAGCTATGAGCAGCACTATAGTCTATAGAAAGATTCAAATGTAAAATTAGATTATAGTATAGCACCTTAAGATAGAGTATAAAACAAAAAAAACCTTACATATTCCATGAAACAACTTGCTGCTATAATTTCTCAAACTCAAAATTAATCTGAAAAGATTAATTAAAGATTAAAAACCATTCAATATCATCACAAAACCCTAAATATATGAACAAACATTAATTTTGAGTCAAAGTGCTCATACTCATGTGTGAGTATTATCTTCGTGTTCTTTTTGATGGCTTCAGTTCCCTAGCATCTTGTCTCCAAAGCATCCCATATCTCCTTTGCAGTCTTGCATCCAGTTACCCTGTTTGACATGACATTGTCAATTGCACTATGCAGCAAATGCCTTACCCTGACATCCTTGGCAATAGATGAGATGTCTTCAGCTGTGTAATCACATTTCTCCTTTGGTATAACCTTTGTTGGTTGATCATCAAATACAAATGAGAGCTTGGTAGGCATATGTGGTCCATCATTAATTCTATCAAGATATTCTGGATCTATGGCTTCCAGATACATAACCATCTTTACCTTCTATATAGGATACTCAGATGCTCTCAGTCTGGGAACCCTAATAGTTTCATATCAACTGTAGGTTTGATTGTTTTGAGTGTCTTGAGTTTTGGTGGGCTTGGTTGGAGTTTGTGTTTCTTCAGACATGATTCTAAATTGGATCTTACTGTTTGTATATCAACAGAGTAGATCTGATACCACTTGTTAGGTCGCACAACACTATAGAAGGGGGTTGAATATAGTGTTTATACAATCAAATCGATTTATCAACACAAGTATGTAACAATAATCAAGTATATTCAATATAAGAAACTTTGTTACAATATAACAGTTGTTCTCTCTCAGTGATGAACAATATCACTAAGAGCTGCTAGGGTTACAATGAATAATATTCTCTCGTGAATGATAACACATATAGTGTAAACCCTAAGCTGTGTTTATATAGTACACAGTTACAAGATATCCTCTAATTGATATGAAATATAATTTTGTCTCCTAAAATATATCAATCAGATATTATCTTCTACAAGTCTTTTAGTCCTCTAACTCTTCATGCATATCTTTTATTGTTTTAGTCACAATCATTTCCTGTAAACAAGCTGATTTCCTTATCTGAAGTATCCGCACTTAAGTCCTGATATAAATCCTGACGACCTTAAGTAATGATATAAATTATAACTTCAGTAAATTCTGATTTCCAGTAAGTCCTGATATTATGTTCTGAAACTAAACACAATAGATTAGACATGACATCTCAAATATATCTAACAATCTCCCCCAACTTGTAAATTTTGAAAAATATACAAGTTAATAGATTTGATAATCTCAAAAACATTTAAGTACAAATGCAATGAGAGTTTAATTAGACAACTAACTACAACTTACAGTCCTTGTAGCTTTTACCAAATTTACTGAGTCAATCTGAATCCAAAATGATTCTTGACAAAGTTTGATATCAGCTTCTCTTCTGCATTCCTCAGGACTTGAGCTATTATAGCTTTGACTTGCTTCATCTCTTCAACTTAACTTCCAATCTGATAGATTGCAGTACTAAGTGTTGTAATATGAGTTCTTTCTAATCCAACACCAAGTCTGATTACTCTTGGATGAGATGAGTCTTCATTATAGCACATGCATTTCTCTTTCAGAATAACTTCAAGTTTAGCAGAATTCTTCTTCATTGGAATTTCATTTCTATCATCTTCAACTATATTTGGATTGAATTATGTAACTCTTAATCCAGAAATTCTTGCTTTATCCCTTATGGTCTTCATGATGAAATTCGACCATCTCCTGGTAATCTCAAACTTTATCTCTAAAGGATAATGAAAGAATTGAAGTTCTTTCAGAGATTTGTTCAACACTTCTGATTCTGAGATTCTGTATGTTCTTCCATCATCAAGAAACAAAATCAGATTTTCTTTGACATTACTTTTATCATGAGCATCCAGAACCACTTGAACAGATATAACCTTATCAAGGTGTTTTTGTGTAACTTCTTCAAGAGGTTTGTCAGTTAACAAAAATGGATCTCTTGTAAGTACTTCAACTCCTGTCTTGATCTTGGCTTCTTCAGAACCTAATCCAGCTCTTTCTCTTGCTTCTCTGGCTTTTAATCCAACAGTCATGAAATCAGATAACAATTGACTTTTCTTAGGATATGATGGATTAACATTCTTCCATAGGAGTTTTCTCTTATCAGTAACTGTCATTTTGTACAAATCAACTTGAGCACTATCAGAGGTTGATGTCTTGATGATTTGATCAGAATTTCCTGTTTCTTCTATAGTTTGTTGTTCTTCACTCTGAACAACTTGAGCTATGTCAGAGGTTGTTTTAGATTCTTCTGTTATCTTCCTTTTTTCAGAGTTTCAACAATTTTATCTTTAGCAGCTGTATCATCAAAAACTTGAACCATTTTGCACACTGGTTTCATCAGGATTTGAGGAATCTTCATCTCTTGTGTCTTTATTGGTTCATCAATCTTTACTTTCCCTTTATCCTTTAAATCAATCTCAATTTGTGATCTTGCCTTGGGATTTGAAGCCTCGAAAATTGACTTCTCCTTGATCACAATGCCTTTTGCCTTAGGCCTTGGAGGTTTCTTTGCATCAGAAGCTTTAGATTTAAGATTTGTCTTCTCAGCTACAAATCTAGCTTCTTCCACCTTTATAGTCTCTAAATCCATTCCATGATTATGCTTGAGAAATAATCTTCTAGCAATTTCTTCATCAAGTGTCTGAATCTTGGGATCTTTATAATAGACTGTATTCTCCCTTTCTTTGAGCTTCAGAGTTTACAAAAACTTCTGAGAGTCTTGACTTTCAGCTTGAATAAGAAGATCAGAACATGATATCAGACTTTGAAATCTTCTTTGTAGAAGATTTGCTTGAATCAGAAATCAGTTTCTGTGATGAAACTTTGCTGCTTTACCCATGACCCTTAACTTGACCTCTACCCTTGCTAGGATTTCCCTCGTCATCTGCTTCATCATCCTTCTTCTTCAGTACTTGACTAGTTGGGCATTTTTATTTAACTACCTTCTCCCCCTTTTTGGCATCATCTGGTAGGAGTAAAGTTAGAAGAAGTTCTACTGAAGATTGAATTTCATTAGGTTGAGCTTGTTGAGAAGCTTGATTTTACAAGACCTCAGTTAGTTGGGCCTGTTGCTTTTCTTGAACATTCTCAATAGCCTCTACTTTCTCATGAATAGGTCTAATAAACCTGTTTTTATCTAGCTTGAGCATCAGGTCCAGCTTATGAGCATTTTCATGTAGTCTATCAACCTTAGCATGAGTTGTGGAGTGTGGACCTTGAAGACTTTTAGTACTGAGAACTGTGACTTTAAGTTGAGCTTTAAAATTAGAATTTGTCATCAACTCATCAACTTTAGCAATATGATCTGACTGAACTTTGGAGCTTGGAAAGAAATCAGATTCATTCCACTTTTTGGTCCACTCAACTCCTCTATGAGTGTCTTCCCAAGGAACAGGAGCATCTTGTTCAACAAACTTTTTAATCAGTGCCTCCTTTCGAAGGGTTTAAGCTGGTGTGTTTACTGGAGCTGACAACACAAGTTTATGGGTGGCAATGGGAGATTCTGGTACACCTTCATCTGTTTCCACTGTTGGGTTTCGAAGGCATAAAACGCAGCGGATAAACGTAAATAAAAAAAAAATTCGAAACTCAAAAACAGGATCCATGTATAATTATGGGCAGATTATGGAGATAACGAATCATATCTTTCAAGAGCTTAACTTTCACGAAC
Organism: Apium graveolens; assembly: GCF_009905375.1. Classification (NCBI taxonomy): domain Eukaryota; kingdom Viridiplantae; phylum Streptophyta; class Magnoliopsida; order Apiales; family Apiaceae; genus Apium; species Apium graveolens. The sequence continues at coordinate 144,913 of NW_027417449.1, forward strand.
TCAACGGAGATCCTAGCTATCACGCTTTGTGTCTACCTCTCGGAGAAACACCTCTATGGTATCCACACGAGCACCTTCAAGAACGTCTCACGAACTTGACTACGGAATGGATGTACTAGCCTCCTTCTTGATGATCTGAATTGCCTCTGCCTCTCTTTGCTGCTAGGGTTTTCTCAAAAACGTACAAGCCACTTTAACCTATCATTATGTATTTATAATGGCTGATTAAAATGGCCCATAACAGCAAAGCCCAACCCTAGTAGGTATTGGATTAAATAATAAAAACGAATTTCAATTATTTAATTAATAACTAAGTCATACTTAATTATTATGGGCAAAAACATTCTTTTTAATTCGAATTTATATTATCTCAATTAAGTCTTACTTAATTATAATAAAATTCAAATAATCATCAATTAATTTAAATCCATAATTTAAATTAACTATTCCATTAAGTGCTCTATTTGTGCGACCCTATAGGCTATTATTTAATTGGCAATAATTTTATTCTTTAATAAAATTATAAACATTGAGCGGTATCCAGTAATACATCATTGTTACCCAATTAAACAATAAATAAATCGTGATTAGATAAAACCTTTCGTGATTAATGTTTTTCGTGTAATATAATCCCTTTAACCATACATATTATAGATTAAACTCGAGGCATGTATTTTGTCATCCTCTTCAACATTTAATTCGCGTTTACTTGATCCATGAGTAGATTATCGAGACAAATCATTATTTGAGCATGGCCATGCTTTTATAATCTCACTCAATCAAGAGGCCAATAATATCTCTCCTAATTATAGGAGGGTTAAATCCTTTATCTATCATTCATATTTCTCATACGACTCATGATATACCTGATGTCCACTTTTATCATCACCCGATCAAAAGTAACTTTTAATGTAGTCAAAGTATATTAATCCTCGTATAGAAATATAATGATTTCAAGTCAAAGGATCGTTACACCATTATCACTGTGAGACTTTCTTATGACTTTATTAAACATGAAGAATCTCACTGTGGGTCTGTCCAGTACTATGTACTCTCACATGTACCTATGTATTGACTTTAGTATCCCCATACTTATAACCAATGAGATCTGGTTATCTTGTCAAACAATATACTAGTCTATCTATGTATTATTATTGTCCTATATAATAATACTCGACTAGGGACCTTTAAGAATATGATATATTATATAATCTCAAGTTCAAGTCATGTACTTAAACTATACAATTTGTATCATGATTCTAAGGACATTTATTATGCTAACAAAATATCGCAGTAATTAAGGTCATAATAAATACATTTATTGAATGATCAACTGACATAAAGATTATAAAAGAATAATGTATTGCCTCTAGGGCACCTACACTAACAATCTCCCACTTGCACTAGAGCCAATCACCCATATATCTAATACCCATGGAACTAGTGTGACCATCGTGCTTCTGCTGCGACAAGCCTTTGGTCAGTGGGTCTGCAATGTTATCATTTGTGTGCACTTTATATATGTGTATATCACCCCTTTCATTAATCTCTCGAATAAGGTGAAATCTCCTGAGTATATGTTTAACCCGGGAGTGTGATCTAGGTTCTTTAGCCTGTGCAATGGCTCCATTATTATCACAGTATAGATCAATGGGATCTGCGATCGATGGAACCACTCCCAAATCAGAAATGAACTTTCGAATCCAAACGGCCTCCTTAGCTGCTTCACAAGCTGCAATGTACTCAGCCTCCATTGTAGAATCAGCTACTATTTCTTGCTTTGAACTCTTCCAGCTTACAGCACCTCCGTTTAGACAAAACACAAAACCAGACTGTGATACAGTATCATCTCTGTCTGTTTGGAAACTTGCATCGCTGTAACCTTTCATAACGAGTTTCTCTTCTCCTCCATACACCAAGAATGAATCTTTAGTTCTTTTCAGGTACTTAAGAATATTCTTAATTGCCGTCCAGTGACCTTCACCCGGATTAGACTGGTATCTGCTCGTCATGCTCAAAGCATACGAGACATCTGAGCGAGTGCATACCATTGAATACATGATTGATCCAATTGCTGAAGCATATGGAACTTTATTCATGTGGTCCTTCTCATCCAATGATTTCGGACACTGGTCCTTAGAGATCGTTATCCCTTGAGACACGGGGACATATCCCCTTTTTGCATTTCGCATTCCAAAACGATGCAAAACCTTATCAATGTATGTGCTCTGACTTAGACCGATCATCCTTCTAGATCTTTCTCTATAGATCCTTATTCCTAGAATGTAGGATGCCTCTCCTAAGTCTTTAATGGAGAAATTGCTCCCTAACCAAGTCTTAACAGCCTTTAGAGAAGGTATGTCATTCCCCATTAGTAGTATATCATCAACATATAGTACTATGAATGCCACATAGCTCCCACTAACCTTCTTATAAATACACGGTTCATCTTCATTTTGAACAAAGCCATACTGTGTGACTATTTCATCAAAATGGATATTCCATCTCCTAGAGGATTTCTTCAATCCATAAATGGATCGACGCAATTTACATACCTTGCCAGCATTCCTTGGATCGACAAAAACCTCAGGTTGTGTCATGTACACATCCTCTTCAAGGCTTCCATTAAGGAAGGCTGTTTTGACATCCATTTGCCAGATTTCATAATCATGGAATGCTGCAATGGCAAGTAAAATCCTTATATACTTGACCATAGCCACTGGTGAGAAAGTTTCATCATAGTCAATACCATGAATTTGTTTGAAACCTTTTGCAACCAGCCTAGCTTTATAGGTCTGAACATTTCCATCCATGCCCTTTTTCTTCTTAAAAATCCATTTGCACCCTATGGGTTTTACCCCTTCAGGTGGATCAACCAAAGTCCATACTTGGTTTTCGTACATGGAATATATCTCAGATTTCATGGCTTCAAGCCATCTCTTAGAGTCTGGACTGTTCATAGCATCTTGGTATGTGAGAGGCTCATCTTCATCTATGAGCATCAAATCACCACACTGAGTCATGAGAAATCCATATCTCTCTGGCTCATGGCGAAATCTACCAGATCTACGAACAACCTGTGTTTGTTGAGCATTATTATTATTCTGCTCTTGTTCCACTTCAGGTTCAATGCTATTTTGCGGTTCTCGATCTTCATCGAGATCCATAGTTCTCCCGCTGTTTCTTTAGGAAACAAAATCTCTTTCCATGAAGAAAGCATCTCGAGTAATAAACACTTTCTTCTCAGAAGGACTATAAAAAAATACGCCTTTGTTTCATTAGGGAATCCTACAAAAATGCACTCTTCGGATTTAGGTCCAAGCTTGTCAGATTCTTGATGTTTCACAAACGCCTTACATCCCCAAACTTTCATAAAGTTCATGCCTAACCGTTTCTCCTTCCATATCTCATATGGAGTTTTTTGAACCTTCTTAGTAGGAACACGATTAAGTGTGAAAGCCGCTGTTTCTAGAGCGTAACCCCAGAAACTAATTGGAAGATCTGCATGACTCATCATCGATCGTACCATGTCCAACAAGGTGCGATTTCTCCTCTCTGAAACTCCATTCTATTGAGGTGTTCCTGGCGGAGTGAGTTGTGATACAATACCACACTCTTTCAAATACTCTCTAAATTCGGTGCTTAAGTATTCACCCCCACGATCGGATCGTAAGATTTTAATACTTGCATCTCCGCCAATTTGCTTCTCTACTTCAACCTTGTATTCTTTAAATTTTTCAAAAGAATCGTATTTCTTCTTCATAAGATATACATATCCATATCTACTGAAATCATCAGTAAATGTTATTGAGTAGTAGTAGCCTCCTCTTGCCATTACAGGCATTGGGCCACATACATCACTATGTATTAGCTCCAGACGTTTAGTGGCCCTTTGACCCTTACCAGTGAAAGGGGCTTTAGTCATCTTACCAAGCAAACAAGATTCGCATTCTTGGTATGATTCAAAATTAAACTTATCCAAGTATCCATCCTTATGTAATTTGGATATGCGTTTCTCATTTATGTGGCCTAGACGATAATGCCAGAGGTATGTTTGATTTGAGTCATTCATTTTAAGTCATTTGTTTTCTATATTACAGACAGGGTTATCTAAATCAAGAACATATAAACCATTAAATAAACGTGCAACATCATAGGTTAAATCATTCAAAGCAAAAGAGCAACTGTTGTTCTTTATTGTAAACGAAAAACCTTTCTTGTCCAAACAAGAAACATAAATAATGTTTCTGTGAATCGCAGGCACGTAAAAACAGTCTTCTAGTTCTAAAACAAGCCCAGAGGGCATAGATAAATAATAAGTCCCTACAGCTAAAGCAACAACTTTTGCTCAATTGCCTACTCTTAGGTCCACTTCTCCCTTAGCCAAAGTTCTACTTCTCTGCAGGCCCTGCACATTTATATAAATGTGAGAAGCACATCCAGTATCAAATACCCAAGATGTAGAAATAGACAAATTGACTTCTATAACATAAATACCTGATCCAGAAATCTGAACTGCTTTCTTTTTCTTAAGATCCTCCAAGTAAATTGGATAGTTTCTCTTCCAGTGACCATCTTTCTTACAGTAGTGACATACACCCTTGGCCACACCACCTTTAGGCTTTAAAGCCTGTTTGGGACCTAACTTTGGCTTGGGTGTAGAATTAGATCCAATCTTCTTCTTACCCTTCCATTTGCCCTTCCCTTTGGCCTTACCTTTATTTCCCACCATCAGTATGGGAGCAAGTTCAGTTGTTTTCATGTTGGTCTCATATGTTCTCAACATATGCACCAATTCAGTAGGTGTTTTGTCAAATTCATTCATATTGTAGTTCACAACAAACTGAGTGAATTTGTTGTTCAAAGAATTCATGATTAGGTCAATACCAGTTTCCGGACCAATCGGGAAACCCAAAGTTTCAAGGTACTCAATGTAACCAATCATCTTCAGAACATGTGGGCCAACTTGTTCACTCGCCCCTTATTTGCAATTAAAAAGTGACTTACTCGTGTTGAACCTTTCTTGACGAGTTTGGCTTGCAAACATGCTTTGCAAGTGCTCATTGATAGTATATGCATCCATATGCACATGCTGTCTTTGAAGCTCAGCACTCATAGTTGACAACATAAGACATGCAACATCATTTGCATCATTCTCATCCCTTGTGCGTGCTGCTCGTTCATCAGCAGTAGCACCCTCAGAAAGGGGGCCTGGAGGAGGAATATCAATGACATGAAGCTTGCGCTCCTGCCTGAGGACAATCCTCAAATTCCTCTGCCATTCTAGGAAGTTGTTTCCTCCTGTCAGCTTGTCCTTCTCAAGGACTGAACGTACGGATAGTGTGTTTGTGTTGTTTGCCATTACTCAGTATCTACAATAATAAAAGTGCAAAATAAACATTAGATTGTCTGAGTTAAAATTTTATGTGCATATGATTATGATATATTCATAATATATCTCCCACTATTTTTTTCTCAAATTAATAGCCCTAACTATTAATTCGGAAAGTATATCCCATAAATCTTTCTAGTGAGCCAAGATCCATATTTCGTCATGTTCTAAGTCAACCACTAGTATCCTTAAAACATAATTATTTAGATAGACAATAGTTGTCAATTATATCATATATAATTCTTGGATAATTTGGTGAACAACAATTGATCTTATCTATCTAATAGATTTTTAACCAAACTCTATGCTTCTAAGTTCATAATAGTTGAATATAACCGTTTATATTCACCTTATTATGATGACTCAGTTAAGTTAGACCCAATGATACAACGTCCGAATATAACCGTTTATATTCGTCGCATTTCACCATGATAGATAGGAGTCCCCTGCCACTGACAGCCCTTCCCCTTATCGATCTAGGATTTAATGAGTGTTCATTCATTGGAAAGCATCTGATTAAAACTTAATATTTTTACTTAGGGATTTTTAATTTAGAACGATCATGATCCCATCATAAAGAGATTCCCAATTTTTCCTTGAATAAAATACTTCAAATCAATACTCGTCAATGGTTTGATTTCCAGGTAGTGGAGGAGTCACATCGGTCTCGCTTAAAACCCACAGCCTTACAAGTTCTATGAACCCGTTGTTGACAAAATCGCCCCATGTCAGAAATAAAGAAAATTCATATTTTATTCCGTGTTTCATAAACACGAGAATCTCATGATCATTTGTTAATTTTAAATCTTGAGTTGTTACAGATTTTATCTTGTTTAAAGGCATGGCATGGGTGATGTATCTAATACATACATGCATCATTAATCTAATTAAAATATGCATTTTCTACTCTACACATACTATTTATACATCATATGAAAAGTGCATAAAGTAAACGTGCAATAGTTATGGCCCAATCCTATGTGATATTTTCAGGCTAATAAAAAGATCAAGGTCAGTCTATGGTGTAAAAATAACTATTACATATGTCTTCTCTATTGTTTCCATTGTCTCCTTGGCCTCCATATGATGCCTCCTCTTTCCCTTGTCCTTCTTGGATGTTACATTAAGAATTATACTAATGAACTTACAAAAGAACTCGAGTTACATTCGAGATAAAACAACTACAAATAGAAAACAACATGCAAGTCGTATTTATTACAAACCAAAAGAATAAACCATTACAACTAAGGTCTTAAGGCCATAACTATGCACCATGCTCAAGTAATCATTAAAGAACATGATAGATCATATAAAGATGACATACTATTTATCACTTATCATGATCCATTGAAGAATAATAAATAAGCAAAGCATATGTTATAAGCACAAATTAAAAATGAAACCCTAAGCACGCGGATCGACCTAAGCAGCGAGCCCCCCGATGGCGGAAATTTTTCCAAAATCAAGTATCAGAATACTAGCAAAACATGTATCAGAATACTATTCCAGAAGCATGTATCGGTATACACACGATCCATATCCCAGTTACCAAAAACATGTATCAGTATACATATTTTAAGAGATCGCATACATATGAGTTATGGCAGATCTTAAACATACTAGTATCATCATATAGATCATTAACAGATTCATTATATCATTCATATAACATAAATGTTATCATGGCAGACTCATATAACATAATTGCTATCATGGCAGACTCATCACACATGCATACTTGTAAAAATACAGTAAACACGTAACCAAATCAGCCCCTTATACACGTAGCTCTGATGCCATTGTTGGGTTTCGAAGGCATAAAACACAGCGGATAAACGTAAATAAAACAAAAAAAAAATTTAAAAACCCAAAAACAGGATCCATGTATAATTAAGGGCAGATTATGGAGATAACGAATCATACCTTTCAAGAGCTTAACTTTCACAAACTCAACGGAGATCCTAGCTATCATGCTTTGTGTCTACCTCTCGGAGAAACACCTCTATGGTATCCACACGAGCACCTTCAAGAATGTCTCACGAACTTGACTACGGAATGGATGTACTAGCCTCCTTCTTGACGATCTGAATTGCCTCTGCCTCTCTTTGCTGCTAGGGTTTTCTCAAAAACGTACAAGCCTCTTTAACCTATCATTATGTATTTATAATGGCTGATTAAAAAGGCCCATAACAGCAAAGCCCAACCCTAGTAGGTATTGGATTAAATAATAAAAATGAATTTCTATTATTTAATTAATAACTAAGTCATACTTAATTATTATGGGCAAAAACATTCCTTTTAATTTGAATTTATATTATCTCAATTAAGTCTTACTTAATTATAATAAAATTCAAATAATCATCAATTAATTTAAATCCATAATTTAAATTAACTATTCCATTAAGTGCTCTATTTGTGCGACCCTATAGGATATTATTTAATTGGCAATAATTTTATTCTTTAATAAAATTATAAACAATGAGCGGTATCTAGTAATACATTATTGTTACCCAATTAAACAATAAATAAATCGTGATTAGATAAAACCTTTCATGATTAATGTTTTTCATGTAATATAATCCCTTTAACCATACATATTATAGATTAAACTCGAGGCATGTATTTTGTCATCCTCTTCAACATTTAATCCGGGTTTACTTGATCCATGAGTAGATTATCGAGACAAATCATTATTTGAGCATGGCCATGCTTTTATAATCTCACTCAATCAAGAGGCCAATAATATCTCTCATAATTATAGGAGGGTTAAATCCTTTATCTATCATTCATATTTCTCATACGACTCATGATATACCTGATTCCACTTTTATCATCACCCGATCAAAAGTAACTTTTAATGTAGTCAAAGTATATTAATCCTCGTATAAAAATATAATGATTTCAAGTCAAAGGATCGTTACACCATTATCACTGTGAGTCTTTCTTATGACTTTATTAAACATGAAGAATCTCACTGTGGGTCTGTCCAGTACCATGTACTCTCACATGTACCTATGTATTGACTTTAGTATCCCCATACTTATAACCAATGAGATGTGGTTATCTTGTCAAACAACATACTAGTCTATCTATGTATTATTATTGTCCTATATAATAATACTCGACTAGGGACCTTTAAGAATATGATATCTTATATAATCTCAAGTTCAAGTCATGTACTTAAACTATACAATTTGTATCATGATTCTAAGGACATTTATTATGCTAACAAAATATCGCAGTAATTAAGGTCTTAATAAATACATTTATTGAATGATCAACTGACATAAAGATTATAAAAGAATAATGTATTGCCTCTAGGGCACCTACACTAACATCCACATCCAGAATTTGAGTAGTTAGAATATCAGCATTTATTGGAGAAACAGGTGGAGTTGCACCTTTGCTTGTGATGCTTCCATATACAAGACAGATGGAATGTTCAGCCTGTGAATATCAATTTCAGGACTTAATCCTGAATCTTGAACTGGAACATTTTCTTTGATAGGAGAGTCAGGAGGTGTAATCACTGTGTCATGAACAGTGTTTCCAGGTGCTGGAAGGGCTTCAGTGGTTATAGGTTCTTTTGAGATAAGAGATTCCTGATCCCCTTCCTCAGAATCTGTAGCATCCTCAAATTCAGGTTGTGCCATATGCCTTCCTGCTCTCATCTTCTTTGATATTCTAGATAGTGCAGGAGTTGCTTATGCAGCATCCAAACTTGAAGTTCTTTTCCTCTTTGAAATACCAGAACCCTCAGTTTCAATTTCCTTCTGAGGAGTTATCTTTTCACCTGCTACTTCCTTCTGAAAAATTACATTTTTAGCTTCTAACTCTACAGGTTCTGATGTGGGAACGTGTACCTGTTCATCTTCATCAGATTCATCCCTTCGAATAATCCTTCTTTTTCTTCTTGGTGGAGATCTAGGCACAGAGATATTCCTTTTAGGCCTAGAGGATGAGGTTCTGATTGTAGGTGTTGATGGTTGTTGTTGAGAAGTTGGAAATAAGTTTTGATGGTAGGCTGTGATGGTTGTGAGGATTGTGCTGGTTGGAAATAGGTTCTGATGGTAGGCTGTGATGGTTGTGGTTGTGAAGATTGTGTTGATGGAGGTTGAGAGGTGGTAGGTTGTGTAGGGGAAACATCAGGATATATGGTACTGTATGTGTGAGAATCAACATTTACTAAGAATTGTTTAACATATAGAGGAATTTGGAGGGGTCTTAGTAAAGCCTTCTTATTATCAGTAGATAATAAGTCTGTGAAAGCCCTTTTATGAAGTTTAAATGGTTCAATTGTCTCACTAAAGTTCTGAGGTGCATTAGAACAACAAAAACGGTATATAAGTTGACGGAATCTAGCAAAATAAACTGTGTTGCTATCTTCTTTCATCCTATCACCTATAAAACCTAGCACAACACTAGAATAATCAAAATGAGTGTGATTAATAAGAGCATACCCAATTTGCTAGCTCAGGATTGGTATAGCATCAAAGTTTGAACACTTGTTGGCCAAAGCTTTTCTAATACAGTCAAAGAAAAAACTCCACTCCCTCCTGATGTGGGGTCTCTTCAATTGTCCCAGCTTCGCCAAATACTTTTCATAGCCTAGATTTGCCATCATTTGTTGAAGAGCTGGCTCCTCAACTGATGAATTGACGGTGCAATCTTCTGGAAAATGTAGTGCTTGGCGAACAGTTGACAAGGTCACCACATGCTCATCCTCCTATATTGTAAAGAAAATACTTGGGGACCCATCATTTCCACCATCATCATAAATACTAGTCCTCTAAAATTCCAGTATTTGCTTGCCTGAGAGAACCTGGGGTTGGGTCAGTGCATAGCCTACTTCACTTTGAGCAAGAAAGTCTTGAACAAAATGAAGTTCTGAAGGAGCCTCATCCTTAGAAAGAATAGCCATGTACTTATTAGGAATAAACTTGGCTTCATCATAGATTAGATCTTTGGGTGCCATTTTTGTAAAGAAATAAGTGAAAAAGTGTGTGTTCACAAGGTGTTTGTGAAAATGCCTGTAAGAAAGTCCGTCAGAAAATAGAGAGTAAAAGAGAGAGAGAGAGAGTAAAAGAATTAAGAGATAAAATAAGAGAGAAAGTAAAATATTTGGGTAATCCTTTATCTCTAATATATATACTCTTTCCAGTCAAAGGCTCTTTGGAAGTAAAACAGACACTTTACACTTGTCATCCAGTAAATAGTCAAAGCAGTAGTTAGTGGGCACGATAAATAAGCAGTAATTATTGCTCACATATTGTTACCTAAACAAACACGTAACCCATAAACCAAATGATTATCACTATTTTTATCTCACTTAATTATTTTCTGACAAAATATAACTGTTACAGTAAACACTAAAAATAAGCCAAGTAATTAAATAATGCCACGTAAGCATCAGAGTTTTCATCAGTATTTTGTATCAGAACTTGACTATTATCAGAATTTAACGGTCATCAGAACATGGCTTCTGTACTCAAAAAGTGAATTTTTGTTTCTGTGATTCTTCACACAAATACTAACTGGTTTCTTCAGAGTTTAATCATCAGAACTTTTATCAGAACTTGTCCTTAGAATTTATACAAATAATACTTAACTGTTTGTCAAAAACAACTTAATTACCACAGTAATTTTCATCATTCATATGGAGTGAGAGTGTGTGTATTTGCAAATGATCAGAAAATGATTAAAGTCTGATAAACTTCAGTATATCTTAGAAATAAGATATAACTAAGAAAAGTGCTTAAAATCTGTCTTTAATTTTGAAGTCTACTATAGAATAAATTTATGCAAGAGTCCACCTCAACTGTTTGTGCTCATTTTATGCATCTTTTGACATTCTTTTTATAGTGGCTTCTCAATGTGAATGACTTACAACTGCGATCAGAATTTATGCTGTTATCAGAATATTTCTCCAGTAATCAGAGAATGTGAAAAGTCACCAAATTTTTTTCGCTTTTCTAATGTATACAACTTAATACTAGCAATATACTTGGGTCTTTCCTTTCACATATATTACTCTAGATCTCAAAAGAGTACCTGATTTCAATTTTTTGTTCTTTTCTTTTCATCAGATAAGTGAGGCTTATCAAGCATGTAGTTCATCCTTAATATTTACTGACATCAGAATTTGACAGATGAGAAGCAAGAACCTAGTTTGTGACATAGTAATAAGATACACAAAGTAAATTTGACTAAGCTCAAAATCAGAATTTGCTTGTGTTTGAGATTTCCACATAAACAACTAATTCAAACATGGGATATATAGTATGTTAAAGACTACTAGGTCAGCATCTAACAATTATTCCTCATTGGATTGAATAGTCATAAAACATTCAAAACACTTTCAGAGTTTATAGAATCAGATCAGATAACAATCAGTATTTAATATGTTTCTATTTTAAGCACAGATTACATAGAGATAAGACAATCTGTAAACACTGATCATAAAGTCTGATGCATGAGAACAAAAACTAAGCAGATTTTGAGAAAGAACCTGAAACCATTCCAAGTTCATTTACCAGTCTTGTAAAAGTAGCTTCATATAGTGGTTTTGTGAAGGTATCTGCTAGTTGTTGATCTGTTGGGATAAAATGCAATTCCACTGTACCTTCCATCACATGCTCCCTTATAAAATGGTACCTAATACTGATGTGCTTTGTCATTGAGTTTTGAACTGGATTACCTGTCATAGCAATAGCACTTTGATTATCACAGTAAATGGGTATTTTAGAAAATTCTAACCCATAGTCCAGTAGCTGATTCTTCATCCAAAGAATCTATGCACAACAACTTCCTACAGCAATATATTCTACTTTTGCAGTTGATGTGGAAATTGATTTTTGTTTCTTGCTAAACCAAGAAACCAATCTGCCTTCAAGAAATTGGCAGCTTCCACTAGTGCTTTTCCTGTCTATTTTGCATCCTACAAAATCTGCATCTACGTAACCTATTAGCTTAAAATCTGATTCCTTAGGATACCACAATTCTAGATCAGTTGTACCCTTGAGGTACTTGAAAATTCTTTTCACAACTATTAGATGAGGTTCTCTTGGATCAGCCTAAAATCTTGCACAAAGACAGGTAACATACATGATATCCAGTCTATTTGCAGTTAAATAGAGTAAAGAGCCAATGATACCTCTGTAGTTAGTAATATCTATTAATGCTCCAGTATCTTTATCTAACTTTGTTGCAGTGGCCATGGAAGTTGATGTAGTAGAACTGTCTTGCATTCCAAATTTCTTGAGAAAATTTCTGGTGTACTTGGATTGACTGAAAAAATTACCTTCTTTAGTTTGCTTGACTTGAAGTCCCGGAAAATAGCTCAATTCTCCCATCATACTCATTTGATATCTTGACTGCATTATCTTAGAAAATCTTTCACAAAGTTTTGTATTTGTTGAGCTAAAGATGATATCATCAACATATATATGTACAAAAAATAAGTCATTTCCATGCTTGAGTAGAATAAAGTCTTGTCAATTGTGCCTCTGTTAAATCCACTTTCTAGAAGAAATTGAGCTAAAGTCTCATACCATGCTCTTAAAACTTGCTTAAGGCCATAAAGTGCTTTATTAAGTCTGTAGACATGATTAACAAATTTTAGATCTACAAATCCTGGAGGTTGTTCAACATATACCTCTTCTTCCAATTCTCCATTGAGAAAAGCACTTTTCACATCCATTTGAAAGACTTTAAACTTCTTGTGAGCAGCATAAGCCAAAAAGATTCTTATGGCTTCCAATCTAGTAACTGGTGTAAATGTTTCATCATAGTCAATACCATCCTGTTGAGAGTAACCTTTAGCAACCAACCTTGCTTTTTTTCTTGTAATTATGCCATCACTGTCAGTTTTGTTTCTGAACACCCATTTTGTACAAACAATTGCTCTGTTCTTTGGTCTTGGCACTAGGGTCCATACTTTATTTATTTCAAATTCATTTAACTCTTTCTACTCTTCCTGCTTTGCTTGCACCCAATCAGCATCTTGAAGAGCTTCTTCCACTTTCTTTGGTTCAGTATGAGATAGAAAGGAATGGTAGAGACATTCATTTAATGTTGTTGTTCTAGTTCTGACACCTGCTTCAGGACCTCCAATTATTAAGGTGTGTGTGCTTTAGTCCACTTCCTTGCAGATAAAAGTTGATCTCTAGAACTGGATCCTCCCCCATGATCCATGCTGTCTCCATCAGCATTTTCTGATGCTCCCCCTGTAATTATGCTCTCTGAGACTTCAGAATTTGAGTTGGATCCTTCAGGAATTGAAGAATCAGAGTTTCCAGAATTATCAGAATTTGGCTAATCAGCCTTTGATGAATCAGAACTTGAAGAGCCAGTGATAGGTTCTGATACTTCTTGAGAGTCTTGAGATGTGGTATTTTCATCTGCTTGCTCCCACTGAACAGGTGCACTTTCCTTTGGAGTAGTTACCACAGTTTCAATGACATCAGAATTTAACCCGTCAGAACTTACAGGATCAGGATTTAGGTCATCAGAACTTACAGAATCAGGATTTAAATCTTCATTTTCAAATCTCACCTGATCATGATCATTGAAATCTTCAAGTCCAGTAATCTTCTTATCATCAAAAGATACATTGATATATTCCATGACAACCCTTGTGCTTCAATTATAGACTCTGAAGGCTTTTGTGGAAAGTGGATATCCAACAAAAATTTCTTCATCAGCTTTTAGATCAAATTTTGATAGCTGTTCAGGATGAGTCTTAAGAACAAAACACTTGCATCCAAATACATGAAAATATTTCAGATTTGGCTTCTTTTTCTTCACAATCTCATATGGTGTTTTTCCATGCTTGTTTATGAGTGTAGCATTCTGTGTAAAACAAGCAGTCTGCACAGCGTTAGCCCAAAAGTAGGTTGGTAGCTTTGCTTCATCAAGCATTGTTCGTGCAGCTTCAATAAGAGTCCTTTTCTTTCTTTCTATAACTCCATTCCGCTGTGGAGTTCCAGGTGCAGAAAATTCCTACTTTATTCCATGCTCTTTGCAGAACTCTTCCATGATTAAATTCTTGAACTCAATGCCATTATCACTCATTATTATTTTAACAGAATCTTTGACCAACTTATCCAGTTGTCTAACATGATTAGTTAGAGTAGATGCAGTTTCATTCTTCTTGTGCAAGAAATATACACATGTGTATCTTGTGAACTCATCCACTATAACCATAACATACTTCTTCCTTGCAATAGACATGACATTGACTGGACCAAATAGATCAACATGCAGTAAGTGATAAGGCTCAAGAATTGAGGATTCAATTTTGCTCTTGAATGAAGATTTACTTTGTTTTCCCTTTTGACATGATTCACAAAGGCCATCAGGAGCAAATACTGATTTTGGCAGTCCTCTCACTAGATCTTTTTTTATTAGCTCATTTATGTTGTTGAAATTTAAATGAGAGAGTCTCTTGTGCCAATTCCAGCTTTCTTCAATTGATGCTCTGCTTAACAGACAGGTTGCAGAACCATCAGAGTTTGTTGAAAATCTGGCTTCTTAAATGTTACCATATCTGTAACCTTTCAGAACCACTTTGCCTGTAGAATTACTTACAACTTCACAGTGTCCTTCAAAGAAATCCACATGATAACCTCTGTCACAGATTTGACTCACACTTAGCAGATTGTGTTTAATTTCAGAGACAAGAGCTACTGTTTCAGTGATGACATTTCCAAGATTGATATTTCCATATCCCAGAGTTTTTCCCATGTTGCCATCTCCATAAGAAACTCCCGGGCCAGCTTTCTCCACAAAGTCTGATAGCAGGGTTTTATTTCCAATCATATGTCCTAAACATCCACTATCCAGAACTAGGATGTTTTTCCTGTTGCCTTGCAATCACAAAGACCACTAATGGTTAGTTTTAAGGACCAAGACTTGCTTGGATCCTTGGGCCTTTTTAAGTTTGTTAGCATTTACAACGGATTTAATTTCAGAGTTTATGCTAACGTGCTATTTATCAGACTTTATATCAGACTTTGCATCAGACTTTACACTAGAAGGAATTACACTAACTTTCTTTAAAGAAGGTTTTATTTGATAATAATCATAGTACAAACTATGATATTCCTTATAAGTATAAATGCAATGCCTTAAACTACCATAATAAAAACAAGGATTTTGTGGTTTAAACCTATCAGACTGACTCTTAACTCCTGATGTAGGAGGTAAAGAGTTTATATCTTTATTTTTCCAACAAAAGGAAAAAAGATGGTTAGAGTTTCCACAATTATAACATTTCTTTCTATGAGCATTAGGAACAGGCATATAATTATTGCTTTTATTTACACCTTCCTTTCCATTCCTATTTTTCCTAGCTTCCTTTACCTTGTTCATATTTCTAGTCTTTTTCATCTTATACTTAAGCTACTTCTTTGTCATCAAACCTATGTTTACTAAAGTTGGTTTGTCCTGTTTTAATTTGTCAGAAGTTAACTTTTCTTTGATTTCAGTCTTAGAATCTTTCATCTTTTCAGAATCAGACATTACAGTTTTTGCTACAAACTTAACAGGATTAACTTTAGGCATTTCAGCTTTCTTGGTAAAGTTTGATTTAGATGACACTGTTTCATTTTCTTCTTTATCATCTTCATAACCTAAGCCCTCTTTCCAGTTTCCACTACTTACACTACGCCATAAGTGGGATACTATAATGCAAGTGTTACAAGGAGTGTTACATTAGTTAAGAGATTTTTGGCCTATTGTAACACCTCCTTTGCAGTGTTACAATAGCTATAAAGCTAGTGTTGCAAAAAATTTCCGATGTTGCATAACATGTAACACCAACAACTGGTGTTACAATAGATACTTTTTAAATTTTTAGAAATATTAAATTAAAAATATTATCATAAATTAGTATTAAATTATATTGAAATTTACTAGTGAATGATCAATTTAACAAAAAATATGATTTAAATCTAGAATTTCATATACATAAATTCAAAGTTTTTTTTATTTTCCTATTTATCTGAAATTACTTATATTTTTTTATTTAATAAATAATATTTTAATAATCAAAATTAAAAACTAAAATAAAATAATTAAAAAATGATAAAATTTTAATAGGTGAAATATTGGGCGGCATTTTTCCCACCCAAATAAATGATTGAGTTAAAACAAACTCAGACCTCAAGACTATTTCTCCCTGACATTCTTTCTCGCTCACACCGCTCTCTCTCAAACCTCACCGACCACTGCATGACGCCTCTCTACAATCATATCGCACTGACACTACAACCTCATTATATGTTTAAGATCTCAATTAAGTCAAGGGATGGGGCTGGTTTTTTGAAATTAGGGATTTGAATTTGAGTTCAAAATATGGAGTTCTTCATTTTTGAATTTAATTAGGGCTCATATTTACTTGAACTTCAACTAATCGTTCTTTATTTATGTGTGCAGGACTTCTTCGGGTCTTTGAATTTATAATAGAGAGTGATGAAGTTGAAAGAGTCTCCTCATTCCAACATCAATTCGACAAACAAATTGCTTTTCAGGTACTCTTTCTCTCTTCTATATTGTTTTCTGGCAAGAGATAGAGGGGTGAGAGAGAGGGGGAGATGGAGAAGGAGAGGAGAGGGAGAGCGAGGGAGAGAGAGGAGAGAAGAAGAGAGAGAGGGAGAGGAAAGCGAGGGAGAGAAGGAGAGAGAGAAGGAGAGAGTGAGAGGGATGGTGAGAGGGAGAGCGAGGGAGAGAAGGAGAGAGAGGGAAATTGAGAGAGATTATGCATACAAATATACATACCAGAGGACTCGCTAGAGAGTGAATTATTGTTAATTTATTAAAAGGTATGTTTCTCTGTCGTTTATAATTGTTAATTGTCTCGTGTTCTGTATATATTTGTGTATTATATGTCTACATGAGATGAATGTGAATTTAGCTGATATGTATATGAATTGAATATGAAATTAGTTGATACGTTTATGAATGCGATGAAAATAAAATTAGCTGGTATCTATATGAGTTGGATTTGAATGTAGGCATTTAATTAGCCGGAAAAGTGATATATTCATTTACATATATGAGTTGAATAGAAAGCTAGCTGATAAGACTATGTACTGTTGTACACTACACATATATGCATTATGTATATAATGTAGCAGTACACTCACCATAGAGCTGATTAATTAACTTTAATTCTTTAAATAAAATAGATTTTTCAATTGTTTTGTGGATGTTCTCAGTATGTACAGGTATAAATGAGATGAATGTGAATTATGCTGATATGTTTAAGGTTCCGCAAGGTAATGTTGATCAGTTTCTTATAAAAGTAGCACTAACGGATGAATTTAGATATGTTCTTTTTATTTGGTTTGTTGATCCTGATTGGTTGATTTGTTTAGATGCGTAACATGAACTTCTGGATAATTTGATAGAGCATCTGCAATCTATACATGGTCAAAGTTTAAGGGTCTAACCATCAGAATGTTGATTTGTAAGTTATAAGTTACTTCAAAGATGCTTATACATTAGTTCCTGATAATTTTAGGCTTTGCAAAAATGTCAGCAGATTTAGCTGAGGTCGCAGTTGCTCACTGCCGGTTAATTGTATTTTCCAAGTAAGCTTCTTATACTCATTTTCAGTTCAGTGAGGCTGCTAATTACTCTTCAGTTTTTAAAATACATCTAGACTGCTCTAAATTGTCCCATCTAAAAAATAGGTTTATACCTAATTTGTTTAAATATTACACATGCAGCATCTATTATCTAATTCGACACCCCCTCAAGATTCATCGCATGCAGTGAATTATAAATGATATTGTTATCATATTTTAGCGAATACAAGGGCTATCACGCAAAATCATGATTCATATATACATTTACTAATATATACTCTTGCATATCTTAAACTTAAATATACTAAGGTTTTTTTCTGCAGGTTCATTGATTCATCCATTGCTATAAAAAACTTCTACTGAAATATTGACCTAAATAGGCACATAATTAGACTGTGAACTGATACCAAGATTCTTGAATTCTTAGTGAGTTTTTATTTACACATATTTCCACTTTTCAACATAGGTACATGATTACCTGTCGTGATCTTTGATAGTTAAGGCTTGTAAAGATGAAATTGTGTGATACATTTGTTCTGGACTCCTCACAACGGATTAAACTGTGATGTCCAGGCCATGACAGTGCTTGTAGCTTGTTTACTTCTAATGTCGTGAGCTATATTTGATATCAAGTTTCAAGTACATTCTTTTCTCAAACTGAAAAAGATTGTTATGTAATGAAACTTTGTAATATTTAGCAACTAAGATTGCTAGGCAAGTTGTATATTATTATGTTTAACATGAGAAGACAAGTTTAAATCGATATATCTAAAATAAATCAGATTTCCCCAAGTTGTATATTATTTTTTTTCATGATACATCTGTCATAAGATTTTCAATTCTGAAACTTCTAAAACCAGGTTTATCGGATTTTATATACAAATTCTAGAATGTCTTTTGGTACTTGGATCAGGGGGTGTTC